>NC_136267.1:167412211-167709030 GCF_964187855.1 Myxine glutinosa | reverse complement strand
TCATCTGTAATCCTGGGGAAATTATCTCATCTGTAATTCTGGGGAAATTATCTCATCTGTAATCCTGGGGGAATTATCTCGACTGTAATTCTGGGGAAATTATCTCATCTGTAATCCTGGGGGAATTATCTCATCTGTAATCCTGGGGAAATTATCTCATCTGTAATCCTGGGGGAATTATCTCATCTGTAATTCTGGGGAAATTATCTCATCTGTAATTCTGGGGGAATTATCTCATCTGTAATCCTGGGGAAATTATCCCATCTGTAATCTTGGGGGAATTATCTCATCTGTAATCCTGTGGGAATTATCTCATCTGTAATCCTGGGGGAATTATCTCGTCTGTAATTCTGGGGAAATTATCTCATCTGTAATTCTGGGGGAATTATCTCATCTGTAATCCTGGGGGAATTATCCCATCTGTAATCTTGGGGAAATTATCCCATCTGTAATCCTGGGGGAATTATCCCATCTGTAATTCTGGAGGAATTATCCCATCTGTAATCATGGGGAAATTATCCCATCTGTAATCCTGGGGGAATTATCCCATCTGTAATCATGGGGAAATTATCCCATCTGTAATCCTGTGGGAATTATCTCATCTGTAATCCTGGGGGAATTATCTCATCTGTAATCCTGTGGGAATTATCTCATCTGTAATCCTGGGGGAATTATCTCATCTGTAATCCTGGGGGAATTATCTCATCTGTAATCCTGTGGGAATTATCTCATCTGTAATCCTGGGGGAATTATCCCATCTGTAATCCTGTGGGAATTATCTCATCTGTAATCCTGGGGGAATTATATCATCTGTAATCCTGGGGGAATTATCTCATCTGTAATTCTGGGGGAATTATCTCATCTGTAATCCTGGGGGAATTATCTCATCTGTAATCCTGGGGGAATTATCTCATCTGTAATCCTGGGGGAATTATCTCGTCTGTAATTCTGGGGAAATTATCTCATCTGTAATTCTGGGGAAATTATCTCATCTGTAATTCTGGGGAAATTATCTCATCTGTAATCCTGGGGGAATTATCTCATCTGTAATCCTGGGGAAATTATCTCATCTGTAATCCTGGGGGAATTATCTCATCTGTAATTCTGGGGGAATTATCTCATCTGTAATTCTGGGGGAATTATCTCATCTGTAATTCTGGGGGAATTATCTCATCTGTAATCCTGGGGAAATTATCTCATCTGTAATCCTGTGGGAATTATCTCATCTGTAATTCTGGGGGAATTATCTCATCTGTAATCCTGGAGAAATTATCCCATCTGTAATCTTGGGGGAATTATCTCATCTGTAATCCTGTGGGAATTATCTCATCTGTAATCCTGGGGGAATTATCTCGTCTGTAATTCTGGGGAAATTATCTCATCTGTAATTCTGGGGGAATTATCTCATCTGTAATCCTGGGGGAATTATCCCATCTGTAATCTTGGGGAAATTATCCCATCTGTAATCCTGGGGGAATTATCCCATCTGTAATTCTGGAGGAATTATCCCATCTGTAATCATGGGGAAATTATCCCATCTGTAATCCTGGGGGAATTATCCCATCTGTAATCATGGGGAAATTATCCCATCTGTAATCCTGGGGGAATTATCCCATCTGTAATCCTGAGGGAATTATCTCATCTGTAATCCTGGGGGAATTATCCCATCTGTAATTCTGGGGGAATTATCTCATCTGTAATCCTGGGGGAATTATCCCATCTGTAATTCTGGTGGAATTATCTCATCTGTAATCCTGGGGGAATTATCTCATCTATAATCCTGGGGGAATTATCCCATCTGTAATCCTGGGGGAATTATCCCATCTGTAATCCTGGGGGAATTATCCCATCTGTAATCCTGGGGGAATTATCCCATCTGTAATTCTGGAGGAATTATCCCATCTGTAATCATGGGGAAATTATCCCATCTGTAATCCTGGGGGAATTATCCCATCTGTAATCCTGGGGGAATTATCTCATCTGTAATCCTGGGGGAATTATCTCATCTGTAATCCTGGGGGAATTATCTCATCTGTAATCCTGGGGGAATTATCTCATCTGTAATCCTGTGGGAATTATCTCATCTGTAATCCTGGGGAAATTATCTCATCTGTATTCTGGGGGAATTATCTCATCTGTAATCCTGGGGAAATTATCCCATCTGTAATCTTGGGGGAATTATCTCATCTGTAATCCTGTGGGAATTATCTCATCTGTAATCCTGGGGGAATTATCTCGTCTGTAATTCTGGGGAAATTATCTCATCTGTAATTCTGGGGGAATTATCTCATCTGTAATCCTGGGGGAATTATCCGATCTGTAATCTTGGGGAAATTATCCCATCTGTAATCCTGGGGGAATTATCCCATCTGTAATTCTGGAGGAATTATCCCATCTGTAATCATGGGGAAATTATCCCATCTGTAATCCTGGGGGAATTATCCCATCTGTAATCATGGGGAAATTATCCCATCTGTAATCCTGGGGGAATTATCCCATCTGTAATCCTGAGGGAATTATCTCATCTGTAATCCTGGGGGAATTATCCCATCTGTAATTCTGGGGGAATTATCTCATCTGTAATCCTGGGGGAATTATCCCATCTGTAATTCTGGGGGAATTATCTCATCTGTAATCCTGGGGGAATTATCTCATCTATAATCCTGGGGGAATTATCCCATCTGTAATCCTGGGGGAATTATCCCATCTGTAATCCTGGGGGAATTATCCCATCTGTAATCCTGGGGGAATTATCCCATCTGTAATTCTGGAGGAATTATCCCATCTGTAATCATGGGGAAATTATCCCATCTGTAATCCTGGGGGAATTATCCCATCTGTAATCCTGGGGGAATTATCTCATCTGTAATCCTGGGGGAATTATCCCATCTGTAATCCTGGGGAAATTATCCCATCTGTAATCCTGGGGAATTATCCCATCTGTAATCCTGGGGAAATTATCCCATCTGTAATCCTGGGGGAATTATTTCATCTGAAATCCTGGGGGAATTATCCCATCTGTAATCCTGGGGGAATTATCCCATCTGTAATCCTGGGGAAATTATCCCATCTGTAATCCTGGGGGAATTATCTCATCTGAAATCCTGGGGGAATTATCCCATCTGTAATCCTGGGGGAATTATCCCATCTGTAATCCTGGGGGAATTATCCCATCTGTAATCCTGGGGGAATTATCCCATCTGTAATCCTGGGGGAATTATCCCATCTGTAATCCTGGGGAATTATCCCATCTGTAATCCAGGGGAATTATCCCATCTGTAATCCTGGGGGAATGATCTCATCTGTAATCCTGGGGGAATTATCTCATCTGAAATCCTGGGGGAATTATCCCATCTGTAATCCTGGGGGAATTATCCCATCTGTAATCCTGGGGGAATTATCCCATATGTAATTCTGGGGGAATTATCTCATCTGTAATCCTGGGGGAATTATCTCATCTGTAATTCTGGTGGAATTATCCCATCTGTAATCCTGGGTAAATTATCCCACCTGTAATCCTGGGGGAATTATCTCATCTGTAATCCTGGGGGAATTATCCCATCTGTAATCCTGGGGGAATTATCCCATCTATAATGCTGGGGGAATTATCCCATCTGTAATCCTGGGGGAATTATCCCATCTGTAATCCTGGGGGAATTATCTCATCTGTAATCCTGGGGGAATTATCTCATCTGTAATTCTGGTGGAATTATCCCATCTGTAATCCTGGGGAAATTATCCCATCTGTAATCCTGGGGGAATTATCCCATCTGTAATCCTGGGGGAATGATCCCATCTGTAATCCTGGGGAATTATCCCATCTGTAATCCTAGGGAAATTATCCCACCTGTAATCCTGGGGGAATTATCCCATCTGTAATCCTGGGGAAATTATCCCATCTGTAATCCTGGGGGAATTATCCCACCTGTAATCCTGGGGGAATTATCCCATCTGTAATCCTGGGGGAATTATCCCATCTGTAATCCTGGGGGAATTATCCCATCTATAATGCTGGGGGAATTATCCCATCTGTAATCCTGGGGGAATTATCCCATCTGTAATCCTGGGGGAATTATCTCATCTGTAATCCTGGGGGAATTATCTCATCTGTAATTCTGGTGGAATTATCCCATCTGTAATCCTGGGGAAATTATCCCATCTGTAATCCTGGGGGAATTATCCCATCTGTAATCCTGGGGGAATGATCCCATCTGTAATCCAGGGGAATTATCCCATCTGTAATCCTGGGGGAATGATCTCATCTGTAATCCTGGGGGAATTATCCCATCTGTAATCCTGGGGGAATTATCCCATCTGTAATCCTGGGGGAATTATCTCATCTGTAATTCTGGGGGAATTATCCCATCTGTAATCCTGGGGGAATTATCTCATCTGTAATCCTGGGGGAATTATCTCATCTGTAATTCTGGGGGAATTATCTCATCTGTAATCCTGGGGGAATTATCTCATCTGTAATCCTGGGGGAATTATCCCATCTGTAATTCTGGGGGAATTATCTCATCTGTAATCCTGGGGGAATTATCTCATCTGTAATTCTGGGGGAATTATCTCATCTGTAATCCTGGGGGAATTATCCCATCTGTAATCCTGGAGGAATTATCCCATCTGTAATCCTGGGGAAATTATCCCATCTGTAATTCTGGGGGAATTATCTCATCTGTAATCCTGGGGGAATTATCTCATCTGTAATTCTGGGGGAATTATCTCATCTGTAATCCTGGGGGAATTATCCCATCTGTAATCCTGGGGGAATTATTCCATCTGTAATCCTGGGGGAATTATCTCATCTGTAATTCTGGGGGAATTATCTCATCTGTAATCCTGGGGGAATTATCCCATCTGTAATCCTGGGGGAATTATCTCATCTGTAATCCTGGGGAAATTATCCCATCTGTAATCTTGGGGGAATTATCTCATCTGTAATCCTGTGGGAATTATCTCATCTGTAATCCTGGGGGAATTATCTCGTCTGTAATTCTGGGGAAATTATCTCATCTGTAATTCTGGGGGAATTATCTCATCTGTAATCCTGGGGGAATTATCCCATCTGTAATCTTGGGGAAATTATCCCATCTGTAATCCTGGGGGAATTATCCCATCTGTAATTCTGGAGGAATTATCCCATCTGTAATCATGGGGAAATTATCCCATCTGTAATCCTGGGGGAATTATCCCATCTGTAATCATGGGGAAATTATCCCATCTGTAATCCTGGGGGAATTATCCCATCTGTAATCCTGAGGGAATTATCTCATCTGTAATCCTGGGGGAATTATCCCATCTGTAATTCTGGGGGAATTATCTCATCTGTAATCCTGGGGGAATTATCCCATCTGTAATTCTGGGGGAATTATCTCATCTGTAATCCTGGGGGAATTATCTCATCTATAATCCTGGGGGAATTATCCCATCTGTAATCCTGGGGGAATTATCCCATCTGTAATCCTGGGGGAATTATCCCATCTGTAATCCTGGGGGAATTATCCCATCTGTAATTCTGGAGGAATTATCCCATCTGTAATCATGGGGAAATTATCCCATCTGTAATCCTGGGGGAATTATCCCATCTGTAATCCTGGGGGAATTATCTCATCTGTAATCCTGGGGGAATTATCCCATCTGTAATCCTGGGGAAATTATCCCATCTGTAATCCTGGGGAATTATCCCATCTGTAATCCTGGGGAAATTATCCCATCTGTAATCCTGGGGGAATTATTTCATCTGAAATCCTGGGGGAATTATCCCATCTGTAATCCTGGGGGAATTATCCCATCTGTAATCCTGGGGAAATTATCCCATCTGTAATCCTGGGGGAATTATCTCATCTGAAATCCTGGGGGAATTATCCCATCTGTAATCCTGGGGGAATTATCCCATCTGTAATCCTGGGGGAATTATCCCATCTGTAATCCTGGGGGAATTATCCCATCTGTAATCCTGGGGGAATTATCCCATCTGTAATCCTGGGGAATTATCCCATCTGTAATCCAGGGGAATTATCCCATCTGTAATCCTGGGGGAATGATTTCATCTGTAATCCTGGGGGAATTATCTCATCTGAAATCCTGGGGGAATTATCCCATCTGTAATCCTGGGGGAATTATCCCATCTGTAATCCTGGGGGAATTATCCCATCTGTAATTCTGGGGGAATTATCTCATCTGTAATCCTGGGGGAATTATCTCATCTGTAATTCTGGTGGAATTATCCCATCTGTAATCCTGGGGAAATTATCCCACCTGTAATCCTGGGGGAATTATCCCATCTGTAATCCTGGGGGAATTATCCCATCTGTAATCCTGGGGGAATTATCCCATCTATAATGCTGGGGGAATTATCCCATCTGTAATCCTGGGGGAATTATCCCATCTGTAATCCTGGGGGAATTATCTCATCTGTAATCCTGGGGGAATTATCTCATCTGTAATTCTGGTGGAATTATCCCATCTGTAATCCTGGGGAAATTATCCCATCTGTAATCCTGGGGGAATTATCCCATCTGTAATCCTGGGGGAATGATCCCATCTGTAATCCTGGGGAATTATCCCATCTGTAATCCTGGGGAAATTATCCCACCTGTAATCCTGGGGGAATTATCCCATCTGTAATCCTGGGGAAATTATCCCATCTGTAATCCTGGGGGAATTATCCCACCTGTAATCCTGGGGGAATTATCCCATCTGTAATCCTGGGGGAATTATCCCATCTGTAATCCTGGGGGAATTATCCCATCTATAATGCTGGGGGAATTATCCCATCTGTAATCCTGGGGGAATTATCCCATCTGTAATCCTGGGGGAATTATCTCATCTGTAATCCTGGGGGAATTATCTCATCTGTAATTCTGGTGGAATTATCCCATCTGTAATCCTGGGGAAATTATCCCATCTGTAATCCTGGGGGAATTATCCCATCTGTAATCCTGGGGGAATGATCCCATCTGTAATCCAGGGGAATTATCCCATCTGTAATCCTGGGGGAATGATCTCATCTGTAATCCTGGGGGAATTATCCCATCTGTAATCCTGGGGGAATTATCCCATCTGTAATCCTGGGGGAATTATCTCATCTGTAATTCTGGGGGAATTATCCCATCTGTAATCCTGGGGGAATTATCTCATCTGTAATCCTGGGGGAATTATCTCATCTGTAATTCTGGGGGAATTATCTCATCTGTAATTCTGGGGGAATTATCTCATCTGTAATCCTGGGGGAATTATCCCATCTGTAATCCTGGAGGAATTATCCCATCTGTAATCCTGGGGAAATTATCTCATCTGTAATTCTGGGGAAATTATCTCATCTGTAATCCTGTGGGAATTATCTCATCTGTAATCCTGGGGAAATTATCTCATCTGTAATTCTGGGGGAATTATCTCATCTGTAATCCTGGGGAAATTATCCCATCTGTAATCTTGGGGGAATTATCTCATCTGTAATCCTGTGGGAATTATCTCATCTGTAATCCTGGGGGAATTATCTCGTCTGTAATTCTGGGGAAATTATCTCATCTGTAATCCTGGGGGAATTATCCCATCTGTTATCTTGGGGAAATTATCCCATCTGTAATCCTGGGGGAATTATCCCATCTGTAATTCTGGAGGAATTATCCCATCTGTAATCATGGGGAAATTATCCCATCTGTAATCCTGGGGGAATTATCCCATCTGTAATCATGGGGAAATTATCCCATCTGTAATCCTGGGGGAATTATCCCATCTGTAATCCTGAGGGAATTATCTCATCTGTAATCCTGGGGGAATTATCCCATCTGTAATTCTGGGGGAATTATCTCATCTGTAATCCTGGGGGAATTATCCCATCTGTAATTCTGGGGGAATTATCTCATCTGTAATCCTGGGGGAATTATCTCATCTATAATCCTGGGGGAATTATCCCATCTGTAATCCTGGGGGAATTATCCCATCTGTAATCCTGGGGGAATTATCCCATCTGTAATCCTGGGGGAATTATCTCATCTGTAATCCTGGGGGAATTATCCCATCTGTAATCCTGGGGAAATTATCCCATCTGTAATCCTGGGGAATTTCCCACCTGTAATCCTCGGGGAATTATCCCATCTGTAATCCTGGGGGAATTATCCCATCTGTAATCCTGGGGAAATTATCTCATCTGTAATCCTGGGGGAATTATCTCATCTGTAATCCTGGGGGAATTATCCCATCTGTAATCCTGGGGGAATTATCTCATCTGTAATCCTGGGGGAATTATCTCATCTCTAATCCTGGGGAAATTATCCCATCTGTAATCCTGCGGAAATTATCCCCTCTGTAATCCTGGGGGAAGTATCTCATCTGTAATCCTGGGGGAATTATCTCATCTGTAATCCTGGGGGAATTATCCCATCTGTAATCCTGGGGGAATTATCCCATCTGTAATCCAGGGGAATTATCCCATCTGTAATCCTGGGGGAATTATCCCATCTGTAATCTTGGGGGAATTATCTCATCTGTAATCCTGGGGGAATTATCTCATCTGTAATCCTGGGGGAATTATGTCATCTGTAATTCTGGGGGAATTATCTCATCTGTAATCCTGGGGGAATTATCTCATCTGTAATCCTGGGGGAATTATCTCATCTGTAATCCTGGGGGAATTATCTCATCTGTAATTCTGGGGGAATTATCTCATCTGTAATCCTGGGGGAATTATCCCATCTGTAATCCTGGGGGAATTATTCCATCTGTAATCCTGGGGGAATTATTCCATCTGTAATCCTGGGGGAATTATCTCATCTGTAATTCTGGGGGAATTATCTCATCTGTAATCCTGTGGGAATTATCTCATCTGTAATCCTGTGGGAATTATCTCATCTGTAATCCTGGGGGAATTATCCCATCTGTAATCCTGTGGGAATTATCTCATCTGTAATCCTGGGGGAATTATCCCATCTGTATAGTCTAGTAGGAAGACTAGGTCCCCCTGCACCCCCCGGAGATATACTTCTAATCAGTGTTTCTAGATTGGAAAAAATGTGTAGAAAATGACTAGCTATGGCCCCAAGCTGAAAAAATGTCCCACATACCATTTTTATGCAAATTACTGCTGCAAATTTTATGCAAAATTATGCAAATTTTATGCAAATTTTTGATGAGGAGTACAGTTGAGGGGTCTTTGAGGGCTTCATCGAGGTGCTCTCGGTTGCAAGACTGGGTCATTCTGAGAAGCACAGCAGGGTCAGAGATCATGATGTTCTCCTCCTCAGTGAATCTCTCCATCAACAGCCTCTCCATTGCCTCACACACTGTTTTGAGGCAAAAGAGGGACTTTGCGTAGGCCTTTCCACTGAGAACACCTTTGAGAGATCCACTTGTTACTAGTTGTGCCTCAAAGAGAATCTCTGCATATCCAGAACCACGCATCTTGTGTCCAGTGAGCATCCCGATGTAGTTCATGGATGTGTGGAAGGGTCCAATCGTTACTACATGACTAGCAAATTCATTTGGCCAGCGCCAGATGATGGGAAGGGCTTTCATGCAGACACCCAGATCAAATGTATTCAGGACCCATCTCTGACCCACCTCAGCAGTTGCTGCCTCGGAACGCTTCAGTAGCTCACGAACAACTGCGTTGTCTGTGATCGGTCTGTGCCTGGTGCCTGCATGGCATGGCAATGGCCTGCAGCCTGTGCCTGGGCTAGGGGGTTTCACCTCTGCAACTGGTTCTCCCCCACCCAGCAAATCAACAGTCGACTACTGCACGCCTATCCACCAACCGATCACAGACAACGCAGTTGTTCGTGAGCTACTGAAGCGTTCCGAGGCAGCAACTGCTGAGGTGGGTCAGAGATGGGTCCTGAATACATTTGATCTGGGTGTCTGCATGAAAGCCCTTCCCATCATCTGGCGCTGGCCAAATGAATTTGCTAGTCATGTAGTAACGATTGGACCCTTCCACACATCCATGAACTACATCGGGATGCTCACTGGACACAAGATGCGTGGTTCTGGATATGCAGAGATTCTCTTTGAGGCACAACTAGTAACAAGTGGATCTCTCAAAGGTGTTCTCAGTGGAAAGGCCTACGCAAAGTCCCTCTTTTGCCTCAAAACAGTGTGTGAGGCAATGGAGAGGCTGTTGATGGAGAGATTCACTGAGGAGGAGAACATCATGATCTCTGACCCTGCTGTGCTTCTCAGAATGACCCAGTCTTGCAACCGAGAGCACCTCGATGAAGCCCTCAAAGACCCCTCAACTCTACTCCTCATCAAAAATTTGCATAAAATTTGCATAATTTTGCATAAAATTTGCAGCAGTAATTTGCATAAAAATGGTATGTGGGACATTTTTTCAGCTTGGGGCCATAGCTAGTCATTTTCTACACATTTTTTCCAATCTAGAAACACTGATTAGAAGTATATCTCCGGGGGGTGCAGGGGGACCTAGTCTTCCTACTAGACTAGTAATCCTGTGGGAATTATCTCATCTGTAATCCTGGGGGAATTATCCCATCTGTAATCCTGTGGGAATTATCTCATCTGTAATCCTGTGGGAATTATCTCATCTGTAATCCTGGGGGAATTATCCCATCTGTAATCCTGTGGGAATTATCTCATCTGTAATCCTGGGGGAATTATCCCATCTGTAATCCTGTGGGAATTATCTCATCTGTAATCCTGGGGGAATTATCTCATCTGTAATTCTGGGGAAATTATCTCATCTGTAATTCTGGGGGAATTATCTCATCTGTAATCCTGGGGAAATTATCCCATCTGTAATCTTGGGGGAATTATCTCATCTGTAATCCTGTGGGAATTATCTCATCTGTAATCTTGGGGGAATTATCTCGTCTGTAATTCTGGGGAAATTATCTCATCTGTAATTCTGGGGAAATTATCTCATCTGTAATCCTGGGGGAATTATCTCGTCTGTAATTCTGGGGAAATTATCTCATCTGTAATTCTGGGGAAATTATCTCATCTGTAATCCTGGGGAAATTATCTCATCTGTAATTCTGGGGAAATTATCTCATCTGTAATCCTGGGGGAATTATCTCGTCTGTAATTCTGGGGAAATTATCTCATCTGTAATCCTGGGGGAATTATCTCATCTGTAATCCTGGGGAAATTATCTCATCTGTAATCCTGGGGGAATTATCTCATCTGTAATTCTGGGGAAATTATCTCATCTGTAATTCTGGGGGAATTATCTCATCTGTAATCCTGGGGAAATTATCCCATCTGTAATCTTGGGGGAATTATCTCATCTGTAATCCTGTGGGAATTATCTCATCTGTAATCCTGGGGGAATTATCTCGTCTGTAATTCTGGGGAAATTATCTCATCTGTAATTCTGGGGGAATTATCTCATCTGTAATCCTGGGGGAATTATCCCATCTGTAATCTTGGGGAAATTATCCCATCTGTAATCCTGGGGGAATTATCCCATCTGTAATTCTGGAGGAATTATCCCATCTGTAATCATGGGGAAATTATCCCATCTGTAATCCTGGGGGAATTATCCCATCTGTAATCATGGGGAAATTATCCCATCTGTAATCCTGTGGGAATTATCTCATCTGTAATCCTGGGGAAATTATCTCATCTGTAATCCTGGGGGAATTATCTCATCTGTAATCCTGGGGGAATTATCTCATCTGTAATCCTGGGGGAATTATCTCATCTGTAATCCTGTGGGAATTATCTCATCTGTAATCCTGGGGGAATTATCCCATCTGTAATCCTGTGGGAATTATCTCATATGTAATCCTGGGGGAATTATATCATCTGTAATCCTGGGGGAATTATCTCATCTGTAATTCTGGGGGAATTATCTCATCTGTAATCCTGGGGGAATTATCTCATCTGTAATCCTGGGGGAATTATCTCATCTGTAATCCTGGGGGAATTATCTCGTCTGTAATTCTGGGGAAATTATCTCATCTGTAATTCTGGGGAAATTATCTCATCTGTAATTCTGGGGAAATTATCTCATCTGTAATCCTGGGGGAATTATCTCATCTGTAATCCTGGGGAAATTATCTCATCTGTAATCCTGGGGGAATTATCTCATCTGTAATTCTGGGGGAATTATCTCATCTGTAATTCTGGGGGAATTATCTCATCTGTAATTCTGGGGGAATTATCTCATCTGTAATCCTGGGGAAATTATCTCATCTGTAATCCTGGGGAAATTATCTCATCTGTAATTCTGGGGGAATTATCTCATCTGTAATCCTGGAGAAATTATCCCATCTGTAATCTTGGGGGAATTATCTCATCTGTAATCCTGTGGGAATTATCTCATCTGTAATCCTGGGGGAATTATCTCGTCTGTAATTCTGGGGAAATTATCTCATCTGTAATTCTGGGGGAATTATCTCATCTGTAATCCTGGGGGAATTATCCCATCTGTAATCTTGGGGAAATTATCCCATCTGTAATCCTGGGGGAATTATCCCATCTGTAATTCTGGAGGAATTATCCCATCTGTAATCATGGGGAAATTATCCCATCTGTAATCCTGGGGGAATTATCCCATCTGTAATCATGGGGAAATTATCCCATCTGTAATCCTGGGGGAATTATCCCATCTGTAATCCTGAGGGAATTATCTCATCTGTAATCCTGGGGGAATTATCCCATCTGTAATTCTGGGGGAATTATCTCATCTGTAATCCTGGGGGAATTATCCCATCTGTAATTCTGGGGGAATTATCTCATCTGTAATCCTGGGGGAATTATCTCATCTATAATCCTGGGGGAATTATCCCATCTGTAATCCTGGGGGAATTATCCCATCTGTAATCCTGGGGGAATTATCCCATCTGTAATCCTGGGGGAATTATCCCATCTGTAATTCTGGAGGAATTATCCCATCTGTAATCATGGGGAAATTATCCCATCTGTAATCCTGGGGGAATTATCCCATCTGTAATCCTGGGGGAATTATCTCATCTGTAATCCTGGGGGAATTATCTCATCTGTAATCCTGGGGGAATTATCTCATCTGTAATCCTGGGGGAATTATCTCATCTGTAATCCTGTGGGAATTATCTCATCTGTAATCCTGGGGAAATTATCTCATCTGTATTCTGGGGGAATTATCTCATCTGTAATCCTGGGGAAATTATCCCATCTGTAATCTTGGGGGAATTATCTCATCTGTAATCCTGTGGGAATTATCTCATCTGTAATCCTGGGGGAATTATCTCGTCTGTAATTCTGGGGAAATTATCTCATCTGTAATTCTGGGGGAATTATCTCATCTGTAATCCTGGGGGAATTATCCCATCTGTAATCTTGGGGAAATTATCCCATCTGTAATCCTGGGGGAATTATCCCATCTGTAATTCTGGAGGAATTATCCCATCTGTAATCATGGGGAAATTATCCCATCTGTAATCCTGGGGGAATTATCCCATCTGTAATCATGGGGAAATTATCCCATCTGTAATCCTGGGGGAATTATCCCATCTGTAATCCTGAGGGAATTATCTCATCTGTAATCCTGGGGGAATTATCCCATCTGTAATTCTGGGGGAATTATCTCATCTGTAATCCTGGGGGAATTATCCCATCTGTAATTCTGGGGGAATTATCTCATCTGTAATCCTGGGGGAATTATCTCATCTATAATCCTGGGGGAATTATCCCATCTGTAATCCTGGGGGAATTATCCCATCTGTAATCCTGGGGGAATTATCCCATCTGTAATCCTGGGGGAATTATCCCATCTGTAATTCTGGAGGAATTATCCCATCTGTAATCATGGGGAAATTATCCCATCTGTAATCCTGGGGGAATTATCCCATCTGTAATCCTGGGGGAATTATCTCATCTGTAATCCTGGGGGAATTATCCCATCTGTAATCCTGGGGAAATTATCCCATCTGTAATCCTGGGGAATTATCCCATCTGTAATCCTGGGGAAATTATCCCATCTGTAATCCTGGGGGAATTATTTCATCTGAAATCCTGGGGGAATTATCCCATCTGTAATCCTGGGGGAATTATCCCATCTGTAATCCTGGGGAAATTATCCCATCTGTAATCCTGGGGGAATTATCTCATCTGAAATCCTGGGGGAATTATCCCATCTGTAATCCTGGGGGAATTATCCCATCTGTAATCCTGGGGGAATTATCCCATCTGTAATCCTGGGGGAATTATCCCATCTGTAATCCTGGGGGAATTATCCCATCTGTAATCCTGGGGAATTATCCCATCTGTAATCCAGGGGAATTATCCCATCTGTAATCCTGGGGGAATGATCTCATCTGTAATCCTGGGGGAATTATCTCATCTGAAATCCTGGGGGAATTATCCCATCTGTAATCCTGGGGGAATTATCCCATCTGTAATCCTGGGGGAATTATCCCATATGTAATTCTGGGGGAATTATCTCATCTGTAATCCTGGGGGAATTATCTCATCTGTAATTCTGGTGGAATTATCCCATCTGTAATCCTGGGTAAATTATCCCACCTGTAATCCTGGGGGAATTATCCCATCTGTAATCCTGGGGGAATTATCCCATCTGTAATCCTGGGGGAATTATCCCATCTATAATGCTGGGGGAATTATCCCATCTGTAATCCTGGGGGAATTATCCCATCTGTAATCCTGGGGGAATTATCTCATCTGTAATCCTGGGGGAATTATCTCATCTGTAATTCTGGTGGAATTATCCCATCTGTAATCCTGGGGAAATTATCCCATCTGTAATCCTGGGGGAATTATCCCATCTGTAATCCTGGGGGAATGATCCCATCTGTAATCCTGGGGAATTATCCCATCTGTAATCCTAGGGAAATTATCCCACCTGTAATCCTGGGGGAATTATCCCATCTGTAATCCTGGGGAAATTATCCCATCTGTAATCCTGGGGGAATTATCCCACCTGTAATCCTGGGGGAATTATCCCATCTGTAATCCTGGGGGAATTATCCCATCTGTAATCCTGGGGGAATTATCCCATCTATAATGCTGGGGGAATTATCCCATCTGTAATCCTGGGGGAATTATCCCATCTGTAATCCTGGGGGAATTATCTCATCTGTAATCCTGGGGGAATTATCTCATCTGTAATTCTGGTGGAATTATCCCATCTGTAATCCTGGTAGCCCAGCGGCATAGATAAAAATACGAAACCAATTGTTCAAATTGTTCTAAAAGCACCAAAATTGGCACACATGTAGATTAATACATTCTGAACAATTTTGGATATGGAGGCATTCAAGATTCTCCCCGTAGCAAAAATGGCCGCTATTTACCATTAGCGTCATTGAATATGTACCATAATTTGTCTTTTTGTGGATGCTAGAGGTGATAAGTGTGCTAGAGGTGATAAGTATTGTACAATTACACATACTTGTGTGCTTACCAAATAAAATGGCTACCATTTTACAAGAAAAATGAATTTTACTTTGCAGCGGCAGCGGTGGTGGCAGTGACGGCGGCTGCAGTAATAGTATAGTGTTGATAGTCATGGTACTTGTAGTAGTAGCTTGTGGTAACATGGTGCTGTGGACAACATTGACCACAACCCAAGTGCCACCACAGCCAAGAATTCATTCCATGGAACAGGAATCTCGCTTTTGCAACACCCAACGTGTGCAGATGAGGGAGTGGATCGTAGCATTGCTCTCACTGGGCGTGATACTGGATCAAAGCCAGTTGAGCCTCTACCAGAATATTACACGGATGTACGTCCTGTTGCTTCCTCTGTCAAAGGGCAAACGATCCCAGCTACTTCTGTGACCTCTCTTAGACGCCACAACTTTGAGCAGCACATAGAAGATGAGTATATGTGGCTGGAGAACACGAGAAGTGTTCTCAAAGATGATGTTGAGGCCTGTGAAAATGCCAAAAAAAACAAAAAAATGTGAAAATGTGAAAGAAAAAAAAATTGAGGCCTTGAATGCCTCCATATCCAAAAATGTTTAGAATATATTAATCTACATGTGTGCCAATTTTGGTGCTTTTAGAACAATTTGAACAATTGGTCTGCTATGCCGCAGGACTATGGGGAAATTATCCCATCTGTAATCCTGGGGGAATTATCCCATCTGTAATTCTGGGGGAATGATCCCATCTGTAATCCAGGGGAATTATCCCATCTGTAATCCTGGGGGAATGATCTCATCTGTAATCCTGGGGGAATTATCCCATCTGTAATCCTGGGGGAATTATCCCATCTGTAATCCTGGGGGAATTATCTCATCTGTAATTCTGGGGAAATTATCCCATCTGTAATCCTGGGGGAATTATCTCATCTGTAATCCTGGGGGAATTATCTCATCTGTAATTCTGGGGGAATTATCCCATCTGTAATCCTGGGGGAATTATCTCATCTGTAATCCTGGGGGAATTATCTCATCTGTAATTCTGGGGGAATTATCTCATCTGTAATCCTGGGGGAATTATCTCATCTGTAATCCTGGGGGAATTATCCCATCTGTAATTCTGGAGGAATTATCTCATCTGTAATCCTGGGGGAATTATCTCATCTGTAATTCTGGGGGAATTATCTCATCTGTAATCCTGGGGGAATTATCCCATCTGAAATCCTGGAGGAATTATCCCATCTGTAATCCTGGGGAAATTATCCCATCTGTAATTCTGGGGGAATTATCTCATCTGTAATCCTGGGGGAATTATCTCATCTGTAATTCTGGGGGAATTATCTCATCTGTAATCCTGGGGGAATTATCCCATCTGTAATCCTGGGGGAATTATTCCATCTGTAATCCTGGGGGAATTATCTCATCTGTAATTCTGGGGGAATTATCTCATCTGTAATCCTGGGGGAATTATCCCATCTGTAATCCTGGGGGAATTATCTCATCTGTAATCCTGGGGAAATTATCCCATCTGTAATCTTGGGGGAATTATCTCATCTGTAATCCTGTGGGAATTATCTCATCTGTAATCCTGGGGGAATTATCTCGTCTGTAATTCTGGGGAAATTATCTCATCTGTAATTCTGGGGGAATTATCTCATCTGTAATCCTGGGGGAATTATCCCATCTGTAATCTTGGGGAAATTATCCCATCTGTAATCCTGGGGGAATTATCCCATCTGTAATTCTGGAGGAATTATCCCATCTGTAATCATGGGGAAATTATCCCATCTGTAATCCTGGGGGAATTATCCCATCTGTAATCATGGGGAAATTATCCCATCTGTAATCCTGGGGGAATTATCCCATCTGTAATCCTGAGGGAATTATCTCATCTGTAATCCTGGGGGAATTATCCCATCTGTAATTCTGGGGGAATTATCTCATCTGTAATCCTGGGGGAATTATCCCATCTGTAATTCTGGGGGAATTATCTCATCTGTAATCCTGGGGGAATTATCTCATCTATAATCCTGGGGGAATTATCCCATCTGTAATCCTGGGGGAATTATCCCATCTGTAATCCTGGGGGAATTATCCCATCTGTAATCCTGGGGGAATTATCCCATCTGTAATTCTGGAGGAATTATCCCATCTGTAATCCTGGGGAAATTATCCCATCTGTAATCCTGGGGGAATTATTTCATCTGAAATCCTGGGGAAATTATCCCATCTGTAATCCTGGGGGAATTATTTCATCTGAAATCCTGGGGGAATTATCCCATCTGTAATCCTGGGGGAATTATCCCATCTGTAATCCTGGGGAAATTATCCCATCTGTAATCCTGGGGGAATTATCTCATCTGAAATCCTGGGGGAATTATCCCATCTGTAATCCTGGGGGAATTATCCCATCTGTAATCCTGGGGGAATTATCCCATCTGTAATCCTGGGGGAATTATCCCATCTGTAATCCTGGGGGAATTATCCCATCTGTAATCCTGGGGGAATTATCCCATCTGTAATCCTGGGGAATTATCCCATCTGTAATCCAGGGGAATTATCCCATCTGTAATCCTGGGGGAATGATTTCATCTGTAATCCTGGGGGAATTATCTCATCTGAAATCCTGGGGGAATTATCCCATCTGTAATCCTGGGGGAATTATCCCATCTGTAATCCTGGGGGAATTATCCCATCTGTAATTCTGGGGGAATTATCTCATCTGTAATCCTGGGGGAATTATCTCATCTGTAATTCTGGTGGAATTATCCCATCTGTAATCCTGGGGAAATTATCCCACCTGTAATCCTGGGGGAATTATCCCATCTGTAATCCTGGGGGAATTATCCCATCTGTAATCCTGGGGGAATTATCCCATCTATAATGCTGGGGGAATTATCCCATCTGTAATCCTGGGGGAATTATCCCATCTGTAATCCTGGGGGAATTATCTCATCTGTAATCCTGGGGGAATTATCTCATCTGTAATTCTGGTGGAATTATCCCATCTGTAATCCTGGGGAAATTATCCCATCTGTAATCCTGGGGGAATTATCCCATCTGTAATCCTGGGGGAATGATCCCATCTGTAATCCTGGGGAACTATCCCATCTGTAATCCTGGGGAAATTATCCCACCTGTAATCCTGGGGGAATTATCCCATCTGTAATCCTGGGGAAATTATCCCATCTGTAATCCTGGGGGAATTATCCCACCTGTAATCCTGGGGGAATTATCCCATCTGTAATCCTGGGGGAATTATCCCATCTGTAATCCTGGGGGAATTATCCCATCTATAATGCTGGGGGAATTATCCCATCTGTAATCCTGGGGGAATTATCCCATCTGTAATCCTGGGGGAATTATCTCATCTGTAATCCTGGGGGAATTATCTCATCTGTAATTCTGGTGGAATTATCCCATCTGTAATCCTGGGGAAATTATCCCATCTGTAATCCTGGGGGAATTATCCCATCTGTAATCCTGGGGGAATGATCCCATCTGTAATCCAGGGGAATTATCCCATCTGTAATCCTGGGGGAATGATCTCATCTGTAATCCTGGGGGAATTATCCCATCTGTAATCCTGGGGGAATTATCCCATCTGTAATCCTGGGGGAATTATCTCATCTGTAATTCTGGGGGAATTATCCCATCTGTAATCCTGGGGGAATTATCTCATCTGTAATCCTGGGGGAATTATCTCATCTGTAATTCTGGGGGAATTATCTCATCTGTAATTCTGGGGGAATTATCTCATCTGTAATCCTGGGGGAATTATCCCATCTGTAATCCTGGAGGAATTATCCCATCTGTAATCCTGGGGAAATTATCCCATCTGTAATTCTGGGGGAATTATCTCATCTGTAATCCTGGGGGAATTATCTCATCTGTAATTCTGGGGGAATTATCTCATCTGTAATCCTGGGGGAATTATCCCATCTGTAATCCTGGGGGAATTATTCCATCTGTAATCCTGGGGGAATTATCTCATCTGTAATTCTGGGGGAATTATCTCATCTGTAATCCTGGGGGAATTATCCCATCTGTAATCCTGGGGGAATTATCCCATCTGTAATCCTGGGGAAATTATCCCATCTGTAATCCTGGGGGAATTATCCCATCTGTAATCCTGGGGGAATTATCCCATCTGTAATCCTGGGGAAATTATTCCATCTGTAATCCTGGGGGAATTATCCCATCTGTAATCCTGGGGGAATTATCCCATCTGTAATCCTGGGGGAATTATCCCATCTGTAATCCTGGGGGAATTATCTCATCTGTAATCCTGGGGAAATTATCCCACCTGTAATCCTCGGGGAATTATCCCATCTGTAATCCTGGGGGAATTATCTCATCTGTAATCCTGGGGAAATTATCTCATCTGTAATCCTGGGGGAATTATCTCATCTGTAATTCTGGTGGAATTATCCCATCTGTAATCCTGGGGAAATTATCCCATCTGTAATCCTCGGGAAATTATCCCACCTGTAATCCTCGGGGAATTATCCCATCTGTAATCCTGGGGGAATTATCCCATCTGTAATCCTGGGGAAATTATCTCATCTGTAATCCTGGGGGAATTATCTCATCTGTAATCCTGGGGGAATTATCCCATCTGTAATCCTGGGGGAATTATCTCATCTGTAATCCTGGGGGAATTATCTCATCTCTAATCCTGGGGAAATTATCCCATCTGTAATCCTGCGGAAATTATCCCCTCTGTAATCCTGGGGGAAGTATCTCATCTGTAATCCAGGGGGAATTATCTCATCTGTAATCCTGGGGGAATTATCCCATCTGTAATCCTGGGGGAATTATCCCATCTGTAATCCAGGGGAATTATCCCATCTGTAATCCTGGGGGAATTATCCCATCTGTAATCTTGGGGGAATTATCTCATCTGTAATCCTGGGGGAATTATCTCATCTGTAATCCTGGGGGAATTATGTCATCTGTAATTCTGGGGGAATTATCTCATCTGTAATCCTGGGGGAATTATCTCATCTGTAATCCTGGGGGAATTATCTCATCTGTAATCCTGGGGGAATTATCTCATCTGTAATTCTGGGGGAATTATCTCATCTGTAATCCTGGGGGAATTATCCCATCTGTAATCCTGGGGGAATTATTCCATCTGTAATCCTGGGGGAATTATTCCATCTGTAATCCTGGGGGAATTATCTCATCTGTAATTCTGGGGGAATTATCTCATCTGTAATCCTGGGGGAATTATCCCATCTGTAATCCTGGGGGAATTATCCCATCTGTAATCCTGGGGGAATTATCTCATCTGTAATCCTGGGGGAATTATCTCATCTGTAATCCTGTGGGAATTATCTCATCTGTAATCCTGGGGAAATTATCCCATCTGTAATCTTGGGGGAATTATCTCATCTGTAATCCTGTGGGAATTATCTCATCTGTAATCCTGTGGGAATTATCTCATCTGTAATCCTGGGGGAATTATCCCATCTGTAATCCTGTGGGAATTATCTCATCTGTAATCCTGGGGGAATTATCCCATCTGTAATCCTGTGGGAATTATCTCATCTGTAATCCTGGGGGAATTATCCCATCTGTAATCCTGTGGGAATTATCTCATCTGTAATCCTGTGGGAATTATCTCATCTGTAATCCTGGGGGAATTATCCCATCTGTAATCCTGTGGGAATTATCTCATCTGTAATCCTGGGGGAATTATCCCATCTGTAATCCTGTGGGAATTATCTCATCTGTAATCCTGGGGGAATTATCTCATCTGTAATCCTGTGGGAATTATCTCATCTGTAATCCTGTGGGAATTATCTCATCTGTAATCCTGGGGGAATTATCTCATCTGTAATCCTGGGGGAATTATCTCATCTGTAATCCTGTGGGAATTATCTCATCTGTAATCCTGTGGGAATTATCTCATCTGTAATCCTGGGGGAATTATCTCATCTGTAATCCTGGGGGAATTATCTCATCTGTAATCCTGTGGGAATTATCTCATCTGTAATCCTGTGGGAATTATCTCATCTGTAATCCTGGGGGAATTATCTCATCTGTAATCCTGGGGGAATTATCTCATCTGTAATCCTGGGGGAATTATCTCATCTGTAATCCTGGGGGAATTATCTCATCTGTAATCCTGTGGGAATTATCTCATCTGTAATCCTGGGGGAATTATCTCATCTGTAATCCTGGGGGAATTATCTCATCTGTAATCCTGGGGGAATTATCTCATCTGTAATCCTGGGGGAATTATCCCATCTGTAATCCTGGGGGAATTATCTCATCTGTAATCCTGGGGGAATTATCTCATCTGTAATCCTGTGGGAATTATCTCATCTGTAATCCTGGGGGAATTATCCCATCTGTAATCCTGTGGGAATTATCTCATCTGTAATACTGTGGGAATTATCTCATCTGTAATCCTGTGGGAATTATCCCATCTGTAATCATGGGGAAATTATCCCATCTGTAATCCTGTGGGAATTATCTCATCTGTAATCCTGGGGGAATTATCTCATCTGTAATCCTGTGGGAATTATCTCATCTGTAATCTTGGGGAAATTATCCCATCTGTAATCCTGGGGGAATTATCCCATCTGTAATTCTGGAGGAATTATCCCATCTGTAATCATGGGGAAATTATCCCATCTGTAATCCTGGGGGAATTATCCCATCTGTAATCATGGGGAAATTATCCCATCTGTAATCCTGTGGGAATTATCTCATCTGTAATCCTGGGGGAATTATCTCATCTGTAATCCTGTGGGAATTATCTCATCTGTAATCCTGGGGGAATTATCTCATCTGTAATCCTGGGGGAATTATCTCATCTGTAATCCTGTGGGAATTATCTCATCTGTAATCCTGGGGGAATTATCCCATCTGTAATCCTGTGGGAATTATCTCATCTGTAATCCTGGGGGAATTATATCATCTGTAATCCTGGGGGAATTATCTCATCTGTAATTCTGGGGGAATTATCTCATCTGTAATCCTGGGGGAATTATCTCATCTGTAATCCTGGGGGAATTATCTCATCTGTA
Organism: Myxine glutinosa; assembly: GCF_964187855.1. Lineage (NCBI taxonomy): Eukaryota > Metazoa > Chordata > Myxini > Myxiniformes > Myxinidae > Myxine > Myxine glutinosa. The sequence continues at coordinate 167,686,661 of NC_136267.1, read as the reverse complement.
ATCCTGGGGGAATTATCTCGTCTGTAATTCTGGGGAAATTATCTCATCTGTAATTCTGGGGAAATTATCTCATCTGTAATTCTGGGGAAATTATCTCATCTGTAATCCTGGGGGAATTATCTCATCTGTAATTCTGGGGGAATTATCTCATCTGTAATTCTGGGGGAATTATCTCATCTGTAATTCTGGGGGAATTATCTCATCTGTAATCCTGGGGAAATTATCTCATCTGTAATCCTGTGGGAATTATCTCATCTGTAATCCTGGGGAAATTATCTCATCTGTAATTCTGGGGGAATTATCTCATCTGTAATCCTGGAGGAATTATCCCATCTGTAATCATGGGGAAATTATCCCATCTGTAATCCTGGGGGAATTATCCCATCTGTAATCCTGGGGGAATTATCTCATCTGTAATCCTGGGGGAATTATCTCATCTGTAATCCTGGGGAAATTATCCCATCTGTAATCTTGGGGGAATTATCTCATCTGTAATCCTGTCGGAATTATCTCATCTGTAATCCTGGGGGAATTATCTCATCTGTAATCCTGGGGGAATTATCTCATCTGTAATCCTGGGGGAATTATCTCATCTGTAATCCTGGGGGAATTATCTCGTCTGTAATTCTGGGGAAATTATCTCATCTGTAATTCTGGGGAAATTATCTCATCTGTAATCCTGTGGGAATTATCTCATCTGTAATCCTGGGGAAATTATCTCATCTGTATTCTGGGGGAATTATCTCATCTGTAATCCTGGGGAAATTATCCCATCTGTAATCTTGGGGGAATTATCTCATCTGTAATCCTGTGGGAATTATCTCATCTGTAATCCTGGGGGAATTATCTCGTCTGTAATTCTGGGGAAATTATCTCATCTGTAATTCTGGGGGAATTATCTCATCTGTAATCCTGGGGGAATTATCCCATCTGTAATCTTGGGGAAATTATCCCATCTGTAATCCTGGGGGAATTATCCCATCTGTAATTCTGGAGGAATTATCCCATCTGTAATCATGGGGAAATTATCCCATCTGTAATCCTGGGGGAATTATCCCATCTGTAATCATGGGGAAATTATCCCATCTGTAATCCTGGGGGAATTATCCCATCTGTAATCCTGAGGGAATTATCTCATCTGTAATCCTGGGGGAATTATCCCATCTGTAATTCTGGGGGAATTATCTCATCTGTAATCCTGGGGGAATTATCCCATCTGTAATTCTGGGGGAATTATCTCATCTGTAATCCTGGGGGAATTATCTCATCTATAATCCTGGGGGAATTATCCCATCTGTAATCCTGGGGGAATTATCCCATCTGTAATCCTGGGGGAATTATCCCATCTGTAATCCTGGGGGAATTATCCCATCTGTAATTCTGGAGGAATTATCCCATCTGTAATCATGGGGAAATTATCCCATCTGTAATCCTGGGGGAATTATCCCATCTGTAATCCTGGGGGAATTATCTCATCTGTAATCCTGGGGGAATTATCCCATCTGTAATCCTGGGGAAATTATCCCATCTGTAATCCTGGGGAATTATCCCATCTGTAATCCTGGGGAAATTATCCCATCTGTAATCCTGGGGGAATTATTTCATCTGAAATCCTGGGGGAATTATCCCATCTGTAATCCTGGGGGAATTATCCCATCTGTAATCCTGGGGGAATTATCCCATCTGTAATCCTGGGGGAATTATCCCATCTGTAATCCTGGGGAATTATCCCATCTGTAATCCAGGGGAATTATCCCATCTGTAATCCTGGGGGAATGATCTCATCTGTAATCCTGGGGGAATTATCTCATCTGAAATCCTGGGGGAATTATCCCATCTGTAATCCTGGGGGAATTATCCCATCTGTAATCCTGGGGGAATTATCCCATCTGTAATTCTGGGGGAATTATCTCATCTGTAATCCTGGGGGAATTATCTCATCTGTAATTCTGGTGGAATTATCCCATCTGTAATCCTGGGGAAATTATCCCACCTGTAATCCTGGGGGAATTATCCCATCTGTAATCCTGGGGGAATTATCCCATCTGTAATCCTGGGGGAATTATCCCATCTATAATGCTGGGGGAATTATCCCATCTGTAATCCTGGGGGAATTATCTCATCTGTAATCCTGGGGGAATTATCTCATCTGTAATTCTGGTGGAATTATCCCATCTGTAATCCTGGGGAAATTATCCCATCTGTAATCCTGGGGGAATTATCCCATCTGTAATCCTGGGGGAATGATCCCATCTGTAATCCTGGGGAATTATCCCATCTGTAATCCTGGGGAAATTATCCCACCTGTAATCCTGGGGGAATTATCCCATCTGTAATCCTGGGGAAATTATCCCATCTGTAATCCTGGGGGAATTATCCCACCTGTAATCCTGGGGGAATTATCCCATCTGTAATCCTGGGGGAATTATCCCATCTGTAATCCTGGGGGAATTATCCCATCTATAATGCTGGGGGAATTATCCCATCTGTAATCCTGGGGGAATTATCCCATCTGTAATCCTGGGGGAATTATCTCATCTGTAATCCTGGGGGAATTATCTCATCTGTAATTCTGGTGGAATTATCCCATCTGTAATCCTGGGGAAATTATCCCATCTGTAATCCTGGGGGAATTATCCCATCTGTAATCCTGGGGGAATGATCCCATCTGTAATCCAGGGGAATTATCCCATCTGTAATCCTGGGGGAATGATCTCATCTGTAATCCTGGGGGAATTATCCCATCTGTAATCCTGGGGGAATTATCCCATCTGTAATCCTGGGGGAATTATCTCATCTGTAATTCTGGGGGAATTATCCCATCTGTAATCCTGGGGGAATTATCTCATCTGTAATCCTGGGGGAATTATCTCATCTGTAATTCTGGGGGAATTATCTCATCTGTAATCCTGGGGGAATTATCTCATCTGTAATCCTGGGGGAATTATCCCATCTGTAATTCTGGGGGAATTATCTCATCTGTAATCCTGGGGGAATTATCTCATCTGTAATCCTGGGGGAATTATCTCATCTGTAATTCTGGGGGAATTATCTCATCTGTAATCCTGGGGGAATTATCCCATCTGTAATCCTGGAGGAATTATCCCATCTGTAATCCTGGGGAAATTATCCCATCTGTAATTCTGGGGGAATTATCTCATCTGTAATCCTGGGGGAATTATCTCATCTGTAATTCTGGGGGAATTATCTCATCTGTAATCCTGGGGGAATTATCCCATCTGTAATCCTGGGGGAATTATTCCATCTGTAATCCTGGGGGAATTATCTCATCTGTAATTCTGGGGGAATTATCTCATCTGTAATCCTGGGGGAATTATCCCATCTGTAATCCTGGGGGAATTATCCCATCTGTAATCCTGGGGAAATTATCCCATCTGTAATCCTGGGGGAATTATCCCATCTGTAATCCTGGGGAAATTATCCCATCTGTAATCCTGGGGGAATTATCCCATCTGTAATCCTGGGGGAATTATCCCATCTGTAATCCTGGGGAAATTATCCCATCTGTAATCCTGGGGAATTATCCCATCTGTAATCCAGGGGAATTATCCCATCTGTAATCCTGGGGGAATGATCTCATCTGTAATCCTGGGGGAATTATCCCATCTGTAATCCTGGGGGAATTATCCCATCTGTAATCCTGGGGGAATTATCCCATCTGTAATCCTGGGGGAATTATCTCATCTGTAATCCTGGGGAAATTATCCCACCTGTAATCCTCGGGGAATTATCCCATCTGTAATCCTGGGGGAATTATCTCATCTGTAATCCTGGGGAAATTATCTCATCTGCAATCCTGGGGGAATTATCTCATCTGTAATTCTGGTGGAATTATCCCATCTGTAATCCTGGGGAAATTATCCCATCTGTAATCCTCGGGAAATTATCCCACCTGTAATCCTCGGGGAATTATCCCATCTGTAATCCTGGGGGAATTATCCCATCTGTAATCCTGGGGAAATTATCTCATCTGTAATCCTGGGGGAATTATCTCATCTGTAATCCTGGGGGAATTATCCCATCTGTAATCCTGGGGGAATTATCTCATCTGTAATCCTGGGGGAATTATCTCATCTCTAATCCTGGGGAAATTATCCCATCTGTAATCCTGCGGAAATTATCCCCTCTGTAATCCTGGGGGAAGTATCTCATCTGTAATCCTGGGGGAATTATCTCATCTGTAATCCTGGGGGAATTATCCCATCTGTAATCCTGGGGGAATTATCCCATCTGTAATCCAGGGGAATTATCCCATCTGTAATCCTGGGGGAATTATCCCATCTGTAATCTTGGGGGAATTATCTCATCTGTAATCCTGGGGGAATTATCTCATCTGTAATCCTGGGGGAATTATGTCATCTGTAATTCTGGGGGAATTATCTCATCTGTAATCCTGGGGGAATTATCTCATCTGTAATCCTGGGGGAATTATGTCATCTGTAATCCTGGGGGAATTATCTCATCTGTAATTCTGGGGGAATTATCTCATCTGTAATCCTGGGGGAATTATCTCATCTGTAATCCTGGGGGAATTATGTCATCTGTAATCCTGGGGGAATTATCTCATCTGTAATCCTGGGGGAATTATCCCATCTGTAATCCTGGGGGAATTATTCCATCTGTAATCCTGGGGGAATTATTCCATCTGTAATCCTGGGGGAATTATCTCATCTGTAATTCTGGGGGAATTATCTCATCTGTAATCCTGGGGGAATTATCCCATCTGTAATCCTGGGGGAATTATCCCATCTGTAATCCTGGGGGAATTATCTCATCTGTAATCCTGGGGGAATTATCTCATCTGTAATCCTGTGGGAATTATCTCATCTGTAATCCTGGGGAAATTATCCCATCTGTAATCTTGGGGGAATTATCTCATCTGTAATCCTGTGGGAATTATCTCATCTGTAATCCTGTGGGAATTATCTCATCTGTAATCCTGGGGGAATTATCCCATCTGTAATCCTGTGGGAATTATCTCATCTATAATCCTGGGGGAATTATCCCATCTGTAATCCTGTGGGAATTATCTCATCTGTAATCCTGGGGGAATTATCCCATCTGTAATCCTGTGGGAATTATCTCATCTGTAATCCTGTGGGAATTATCTCATCTGTAATCCTGGGGGAATTATCCCATCTGTAATCCTGTGGGAATTATCTCATCTGTAATCCTGGGGGAATTATCCCATCTGTAATCCTGTGGGAATTATCTCATCTGTAATCCTGGGGGAATTATCTCATCTGTAATCCTGTGGGAATTATCTCATCTGTAATCCTGTGGGAATTATCTCATCTGTAATCCTGGGGGAATTATCTCATCTGTAATCCTGGGGGAATTATCTCATCTGTAATCCTGTGGGAATTATCTCATCTGTAATCCTGTGGGAATTATCTCATCTGTAATCCTGGGGGAATTATCTCATCTGTAATCCTGGGGGAATTATCTCATCTGTAATCCTGTGGGAATTATCTCATCTGTAATCCTGTGGGAATTATCTCATCTGTAATCCTGGGGGAATTATCTCATCTGTAATCCTGGGGGAATTATCTCATCTGTAATCCTGGGGGAATTATCTCATCTGTAATCCTGTGGGAATTATCTCATCTGTAATCCTGGGGGAATTATCTCATCTGTAATCCTGGGGGAATTATCTCATCTGTAATCCTGGGGGAATTATCTCATCTGTAATCCTGGGGGAATTATCCCATCTGTAATCCTGGGGGAATTATCTCATCTGTAATCCTGGGGGAATTATCTCATCTGTAATCCTGTGGGAATTATCTCATCTGTAATCCTGGGGGAATTATCCCATCTGTAATCCTGTGGGAATTATCTCATCTGTAATCCTGTGGGAATTATCTCATCTGTAATTCCTGTGGGAATTATCTCATCTGTAATCCTGGGGGAATTATCCCATCTGTAATCCTGGGGGAATTATCTCATCTGTAATCCTGGGGGAATTATCCCATCTGTAATCCTGTGGGAATTATCTCATCTGTAATCCTGGGGGAATTATCTCATCTGTAATCCTGGGGGAATTATCTCATCTGTAATCCTGTGGGAATTATCTCATCTGTAATCCTGTGGGAATTATCTCATCTGTAATCCTGGGGGAATTATCTCATCTGTAATCCTGGGGGAATTATCTCATCTGTAATCCTGTGGGAATTATCTCATCTGTAATCCTGTGGGAATTATCTCATCTGTAATCCTGGGGGAATTATCTCATCTGTAATCCTGTGGGAATTATCTCATCTGTAATCCTGTGGGAATTATCTCATCTGTAATCCTGGGGGAATTATCTCATCTGTAATCCTGTGGGAATTATCTCATCTGTAATCCTGGGGGAATTATCTCATCTGTAATCCTGTGGGAATTATCTCATCTGTAATCCTGTGGGAATTATCTCATCTGTAATCCTGTGGGAATTATCTCATCTGTAATCCTGGGGGAATTATCTCGTCTGTAATTCTGGGGAAATTATCTCATCTGTAATTCTGGGGAAATTATCTCATCTGTAATCCTGGGGGAATTATCTCATCTGTAATCCTGGGGAAATTATCTCATCTGTAATCCTGGGGGAATTATCTCATCTGTAATTCTGGGGGAATTATCTCATCTGTAATTCTGGGGGAATTATCTCATCTGTAATTCTGGGGGAATTATCTCATCTGTAATCCTGGGGAAATTATCTCATCTGTAATCCTGTGGGAATTATCTCATCTGTAATCCTGGGGGAATTATCTCATCTGTAATCCTGGGGGACTTATCTCATCTGTAATCCTGGGGGAATTATCTCGTCTGTAATTCTGGGGAAATTATCTCATCTGTAATTCTGGGGAAATTATCTCATCTGTAATCCTGGGGGAATTATCTCGTCTGTAATTCTGGGGAAATTATCTCATCTGTAATTCTGGGGAAATTATCTCATCTGTAATCCTGGGGAAATTATCTCATCTGTAATTCTGGGGAAATTATCTCATCTGTAATCCTGGGGCAATTATCTCGTCTGTAATTCTGGGGAAATTATCTCATCTGTAATCCTGGGGGAATTATCTCATCTGTAATCCTGGGGAAATTATCTCATCTGTAATCCTGGGGGAATTATCTCATCTGTAATTCTGGGGAAATTATCTCATCTGTAATTCTGGGGGAATTATCTCATCTGTAATCCTGGGGAAATTATCCCATCTGTAATCTTGGGGGAATTATCTCATCTGTAATCCTGTGGGAATTATCTCATCTGTAATCCTGGGGGAATTATCTCGTCTGTAATTCTGGGGAAATTATCTCATCTGTAATTCTGGGGGAATTATCTCATCTGTAATCCTGGGGGAATTATCCCATCTGTAATCTTGGGGAAATTATCCCATCTGTAATCCTGGGGGAATTATCCCATCTGTAATTCTGGAGGAATTATCCCATCTGTAATCATGGGGAAATTATCCCATCTGTAATCCTGGGGGAATTATCCCATCTGTAATCATGGGGAAATTATCCCATCTGTAATCCTGTGGGAATTATCTCATCTGTAATCCTGGGGGAATTATCTCATCTGTAATCCTGTGGGAATTATCTCATCTGTAATCCTGGGGGAATTATCTCATCTGTAATCCTGGGGGAATTATCTCATCTGTAATCCTGTGGGAATTATCTCATCTGTAATCCTGGGGGAATTATCCCATCTGTAATCCTGTGGGAATTATCTCATCTGTAATCCTGGGGGAATTATCTCATCTGTAATCCTGGGGGAATTATCTCATCTGTAATTCTGGGGGAATTATCTCATCTGTAATCCTGGGGGAATTATCTCATCTGTAATCCTGGGGGAATTATCTCATCTGTAATCCTGGGGGAATTATCTCGTCTGTAATTCTGGGGAAATTATCTCATCTGTAATTCTGGGGAAATTATCTCATCTGTAATTCTGGGGAAATTATCTCATCTGTAATCCTGGGGGAATTATCTCATCTGTAATCCTGGGGAAATTATCTCATCTGTAATCCTGGGGGAATTATCTCATCTGTAATTCTGGGGGAATTATCTCATCTGTAATTCTGGGGGAATTATCTCATCTGTAATTCTGGGGGAATTATCTCATCTGTAATCCTGGGGAAATTATCTCATCTGTAATCCTGTGGGAATTATCTCATCTGTAATCCTGGGGAAATTATCTCATCTGTAATCCTGGGGAAATTATCCCATCTGTAATCTTGGGGGAATTATCTCATCTGTAATCCTGTGGGAATTATCTCATCTGTAATCCTGGGGGAATTATCTCGTCTGTAATTCTGGGGAAATTATCTCATCTGTAATTCTGGGGGAATTATCTCATCTGTAATCCTGGGGGAATTATCCCATCTGTAATCTTGGGGAAATTATCCCATCTGTAATCCTGGGGGAATTATCCCATCTGTAATTCTGGAGGAATTATCCCATCTGTAATCATGGGGAAATTATCCCATCTGTAATCCTGGGGGAATTATCCCATCTGTAATCATGGGGAAATTATCCCATCTGTAATCCTGGGGGAATTATCCCATCTGTAATCCTGAGGGAATTATCTCATCTGTAATCCTGGGGGAATTATCCCATCTGTAATTCTGGGGGAATTATCTCATCTGTAATCCTGGGGGAATTATCCCATCTGTAATTCTGGGGGAATTATCTCATCTGTAATCCTGGGGGAATTATCTCATCTATAATCCTGGGGGAATTATCCCATCTGTAATCCTGGGGGAATTATCCCATCTGTAATCCTGGGGGAATTATCCCATCTGTAATCCTGGGGGAATTATCCCATCTGTAATTCTGGAGGAATTATCCCATCTGTAATCATGGGGAAATTATCCCATCTGTAATCCTGGGGGAATTATCCCATCTGTAATCCTGGGGGAATTATCTCATCTGTAATCCTGGGGGAATTATCTCATCTGTAATCCTGGGGAAATTATCCCATCTGTAATCTTGGGGGAATTATCTCATCTGTAATCCTGTCGGAATTATCTCATCTGTAATCCTGGGGGAATTATCTCATCTGTAATCCTGGGGGAATTATCTCATCTGTAATCCTGGGGGAATTATCTCATCTGTAATCCTGGGGGAATTATCTCGTCTGTAATTCTGGGGAAATTATCTCATCTGTAATTCTGGGGAAATTATCTCATCTGTAATCCTGTGGGAATTATCTCATCTGTAATCCTGGGGAAATTATCTCATCTGTAATTCTGGGGGAATTATCTCATCTGTAATCCTGGGGAAATTATCCCATCTGTAATCTTGGGGGAATTATCTCATCTGTAATCCTGTGGGAATTATCTCATCTGTAATCCTGGGGGAATTATCTCGTCTGTAATTCTGGGGAAATTATCTCATCTGTAATTCTGGGGGAATTATCTCATCTGTAATCCTGGGGGAATTATCCCATCTGTAATCTTGGGGAAATTATCCCATCTGTAATCCTGGGGGAATTATCCCATCTGTAATTCTGGAGGAATTATCCCATCTGTAATCATGGGGAAATTATCCCATCTGTAATCCTGGGGGAATTATCCCATCTGTAATCATGGGGAAATTATCCCATCTGTAATCCTGGGGGAATTATCCCATCTGTAATCCTGGGGGAATTATCTCATCTGTAATCATGGGGAAATTATCCCATCTGTAATCCTGGGGGAATTATCCCATCTGTAATCCTGGGGGAATTATCCCATCTGTAATCCTGGGGGAATTATCCCATCTGTAATCCTGGGGGAATTATCCCATCTGTAATCATGGGGAAATTATCCCATCTGTAATCCTGGGGGAATTATCCCATCTGTAATCCTGGGGGAATTATCCCATCTGTAATCCTGGGGGAATTATCCCATCTGTAATCATGGGGGAATTATCCCATCTGTAATCATGGGGAAATTATCCCATCTGTAATCCTGGGGGAATTATCCCATCTGTAATCATGGGGAAATTATCCCATCTGTAATCCTGGGGGAATTATCCCATCTGTAATCATGGGGAAATTATCCCATCTGTAATCCTGGGGGAATTATCCCATCTGTAATCCTGGGGGAATTATCCCATCTGTAATCCTGGGGGAATTATCCCATCTGTAATTCTGGGGGAATTATCTCATCTGTAATCCTGGGGGAATTATCCCATCTGTAATTCTGGGGGAATTATCTCATCTGTAATCCTGGGGGAATTATCTCATCTACAATCCTGGGGGAATTATCCCATCTGTAATCCTGGGGGAATTATCCCATCTGTAATCCTGGGGGAATTATCCCATCTGTAATCCTGGGGGAATTATCCCATCTGTAATTCTGGAGGAATTATCCCATCTGTAATCATGGGGAAATTATCCCATCTGTAATCCTGGGGGAATTATCCCATCTGTAATCCTGGGGGAATTATCTCATCTGTAATCCTGGGGGAATTATCTCATCTGTAATCCTGGGGAAATTATCCCATCTGTAATCTTGGGGGAATTATCTCATCTGTAATCCTGTCGGAATTATCTCATCTGTAATCCTGGGGGAATTATCTCATCTGTAATCCTGGGGGAATTATCTCATCTGTAATCCTGGGGGAATTATCTCATCTGTAATCCTGGGGGAATTATCTCGTCTGTAATTCTGGGGAAATTATCTCATCTGTAATTCTGGGGAAATTATCTCATCTGTAATTCTGGGGAAATTATCTCATCTGTAATTCTGGGGAAATTGTCCCATCTGTAATTCTGGGGGAATTATCCCATCTGTAATCCTGGGGGAATTATCCCATCTGTAATCCTGAGGGAATTATCTCATCTGTAATCCTGGGGGAATTATCCCATCTGTAATCCTGAGGGAATTATCTCATCTGTAATCCTGGGGGAATTATCCCATCTGTAATTCTGGGGGAATTATCCCATCTGTAATCCTGAGGGAATTATCTCATCTGTAATCCTGGGGGAATTATCCCATCTGTAATTCTGGGGGAATTATCTCATCTGTAATCCTGGGGGAATTATCCCATCTGTAATTCTGGGGGAATTATCTCATCTGTAATCCTGGGGGAATTATCTCATCCATAATCCTGGGGGAATTATCTCATCTATAATCCTGGGGGAATTATCCCATCTGTAATCCTGAGGGAATTATCTCATCTGTAATCCTGGGGGAATTATCTCATCTGTAATCCTGGGGGAATTATCCCATCTGTAATTCTGGGGGAATTATCTCATCTGTAATCCTGGGGGAATTATCTCATCTATAATCCTGGGGGAATTATCTCATCTGTAATTCTGGGGGAATTATCTCATCTGTAATCCTGGGGGAATTATCTCATCTGTAATCCTGGGGGAATTATCCCATCTGTAATTCTGGGGGAATTATCTCATCTGTAATCCTGGGGGAATTATCTCATCTATAATCCTGGGGGAATTATCTCATCTGTAATTCTGGGGGAATTATCTCATCTGTAATTCTGGGGGAATTATCTCATCTGTAATCCTGGGGGAATTATCCCATCTGTAATCCTGAGGGAATTATCTCATCTGTAATCCTGGGGGAATTATCCCATCTGTAATCCTGGGGGAATTATCTCATCTGTAATCCTGGGGGAATTATCTCATCTGTAATCCTGGGGGAATTATCTCATCTGTAATTCTGGGGGAATTATCTCATCTGTAATCCTGGGGGAATTATCTCATCTATAATCCTGGGGGAATTATCCCATCTGTAATCCTGGGGGAATTATCCCATCTGTAATCCTGGGGGAATTATCTCATCTGTAATCCTGGGGGAATTATCTCATCTGTAATCCTGGGGAAATTATCTCATCTGTAATCCTGGGGGAATTATCTCATCTGTAATTCTGGGGGAATTATCTCATCTGTAATCCTGGGGGAATTATCTCATCTATAATCCTGGGGGAATTATCCCATCTGTAATCCTGAGGGAATTATCTCATCTGTAATCCTGGGGGAATTATCCCATCTGTAATCCTGAGGGAATTATCCCATCTGTAATTCTGGGGGAATTATCTCATCTGTAATCCTGGGGGAATTATCTCATCTATAATCCTGGGGGAATTATCCCATCTGTAATCCTGAGGGAATTATCCCATCTGTAATCCTGGGGGAATTATCTCATCTGTAATTCTGGGGGAATTATCTCATCTGTAATCCTGGGGGAATTATCTCATCTGTAATCCTGGGGGAATTATCTCATCGTAATCCTGGGGGAATTATCTCATCTGTAATCCTGGGGGAATTATCTCATCTGTAATTCTGGGGAAATTATCTCATCTGTAATTCTGGGGAAATTATCTCATCTGTAATTCTGGGGAAATTATCTCATCTGTAATTCTGGGGAAATTGTCCCATCTGTAATTCTGGGGGAATTATCCCATCTGTAATTCTGGGGGAATTATCCCATCTGTAATCCTGGGGGAATTATCCCATCTGTAATCCTGGGGAAATTATCTCATCTGTAATTCTGGGGAAATTATCCCATCTGTAATCCTGCGGGAATTATCCCATCTGTAATCCTGGGGGAATTATCCCATCTGTAATCCTGCGGGAATTATCCCATCTGTAATCCTGGGGGAATTATCCCATCTGTAATCCTGCGGGAATTATCTCATCTGTAATTCTGGGGAAATTATCCCATCTGTAATCCTGGGGAAATTATCCCATCTGTAATCCTGGGGAAATTATCCCATCTGTAATTCTGGTGGAATTATCCCATATGTAATCCTGGTGAAATTATCCCACCTGTAATCCTGGGGGAATTATCCCATCTGTAATCCTGGGGGAATTATCCCATCTGTAATCCTGGGGGAATTATCCCATCTGTAATCCTGGGGGAATGATCTCATCTGTAATCTTGGGGGAATGATCTCATCTGTAATCCTGGGGGAATTATCCCACCTGTAATCCTGGGGGAATTTTCCCATCTGTAATCCTGGGGGAATTATCCCATCTGTAATCCTGGGGGAATTATCCCATCTGTAATCCTGGGGGAATTATACCATCTGTAATCCAGGGGAATTATCCCACCTGTAATCCTGGGGGAATTATCCCATCTGTAATCCTGGGGGAATTATCCCATCTGTAATCCTGGGGGAATTATCTCATCTGTAATCCTGGGGGAATTATCTCATCTGTAATCCTGGGGGAATTATCTCATCTCTAATCCTGGGGAAATTATCCCATCTGTAATCCTGGGGAAATTATCCCATCTGTAATCCTGGGGGAAGTATCTCATCTGTAATCCTGGGGGAATTATCTCATCTGTAATCCTGGGGGAATTATCCCATCTGTAATCCTGGGGGAATTATCTCATCTGTAATCCTGGGGGAATTATCCCATCTGTAATCCAGGGGAATTATCCCATCTGTAATCCTGGGGGAATTATCCCATCTGTAATCCAGGGGAATTATCCCATCTGTAATCCTGGGGGAATTATCCCATCTGTAATCCTGGGGGAATTATTTCATCTGAAATCCTGGGGGAATTATCTCATCTGTAATCCTGGGGGAATTATTTCATCTGAAATCCTGGGGGAATTATCCCATCTGTAATCCTGGGGGAATTATCTCATCTGTAATCCTGGGGAAATTATCCCATCTGTAATCCTGGGGGAATTATCTCATCTGTAATCCTGGGGGAATTATCTCATCTGTAATCCTGGGGGAATTATCCCATCTGTAATCCAGGGGAATTATCCCATCTGTAATCCTGGGGGAATTATCCCATCTGTAATCCAGGGGAATTATCCCATCTGTAATCCTGGGGGAATTATCCCATCTGTAATCCTGGGGGAATTATTTCATCTGAAATCCTGGGGGAATTATCTCATCTGTAATCCTGGGGGAATTATTTCATCTGAAATCCTGGGGGAATTATCCCATCTGTAATCCTGGGGGAATTATCCCATCTGTAATCCTGGGGGAATTATCCCATCTGTGATCCAGGGGAAGTTATCCCATCTGTAATCCTGGGGGAATTATCCCATCTGTAATTCTGGAGGAATTATCCCATCTGTAATCCTGGGGAAATTATCCCATCTGTAATCCTGGGGGAATTATCCCATCTCTAATCCAGGGGAAGTTATCTCATCTGTAATCCTGGGGGAATTATCCCATCTGTAATCCTGGGGGAATTATTTCATCTGAAATCCTGGGGGAATTATCCCATCTGTAATCCTGGGGGAATTATCCCATCTGTAATCCTGGGGGAATTATCCCATCTGTAATCCTGTGGGAATTATCCCATCTGTAATCCTGGGGGAATAATCCCATCTGTAATCTTGGGGGAATTTTCTCATCTGTAATCCTGGGGGAATTATCTCATCTGTAATCCTGGGGGAATTATCCCATCTGTAATCCTGGGGGAATTATCCCATCTGTAATCCTGGGGGAATTATCCCATCTGTAATCTTGGGGGAATTTTCTCATCTGTAATCCTGGGGGAATTATCTCATCTGAAATTCTGGGGGAATTATCTCATCTGTAATCCTGGGGGAATTATCTCATCTGTAATCCTGGGGGAATTATCTCATCTGTAATCCTGGGGGAATTATCTCATCTCTACTCCTGGGGGAATTATCCCATCTGTAATCCTGGGGAAATTATCCCATCTGTAATTCTGGGGGAATTATCTCATCTGTAATCCTGGGGGAATTATCCCATCTGTAATCCTGGGGAAATTATCTCATCTGTAATTCTGGGGGAATTATCTCATCTGTAATCCTGGGGGAATTATCCCATCTGTAATCCTGGGGGAATTATCCCATCTGTAATCCTGGGGGAATTATCCCATCTGTAATCCTGGGGGAATTATCCCATCTGTAATCCTGGGGGAATTATCCCATCTGTAATCCTGGGGAAATTATCCCATCTGTAATCCTGGGGGAATTATCCCATCTGTAATCCTGGGGAAATTATCCCATCTGTAATCCTGGGGGAATTATCCCATCTGTAATCCTGGGGGAATTATCCCATCTGTAATCCTGGGGGAATTATCCCATCTGTAATCCTGGGGAAATTATCCCATCTGTAATCCTGGGGGAATTATTCCATCTGTAATCCTGGGGGAATTATCTCATCTGTAATTCTGGGGGAATTATCTCATCTGTAATCCTGGGGGAATTATCCCATCTGTAATCCTGGGGGAATTATCCCATCTGTAATCCTGGGGAAATTATCCCATCTGTAATCCTGGGGGAATTATCCCATCTGTAATCCTGGGGAAATTATCCCATCTGTAATCCTGGGGAATTATCCCATCTGTAATCCAGGGGAATTATCCCATCTGTAATCCTGGGGGAATTATCTCATCTGAAATCCTGGGGGAATTATCTCATCTGTAATCCTGGGGGAATTATCTCATCTGAAATCCTGGGGGAATTATCCCATCTGTAATCCTGGGGGAATTATCTCATCTGTAATCCTGGGGGAATTATCTCATCTGTAATCCTGGGGGAATTATCTCATCTGTAATCCTGGGGGAATTATCTCATCTGAAATCCTGGGGGAATTATCCCATCTGTAATCCTGGGGGAATTATCCCATCTGTAATCCTGGGGGAATTATCCCATCTGTAATCCTGGGGGAATTATCCCATCTGTAATTCTGGGGGAATTATCTCATCTGTTATCCTGGGGGAATTATCTCATCTGTAATCCTGGGGGAATTATCTCATCTGTAATCCTGGGGGAATTATCTCATCTGAAATCCTGGGGGAATTATCCCATCTGTAATCCTGGGGGAATTATCCCATCTGTAATTCTGGGGGAATTATCTCATCTGTAAGCCTGGGGGAATCATCTCATCTGTAATCCTGGGGGAATTATCTCATCTGTAATCCTGGTGGAATTATCCCATCTGTAATCCTGGGGAAATTATCCCACCTGTAATCCTCGGGGAATTATCCCATCTGTAATCCTGGGGGAATTATCCCATCTGTAATCCTGGGGAAATTATCTCATCTGTAATCCTGGGGGAATTATCTCATCTGTAATCCTGGGGGAATTATCTCATCTGTAATCCTGGGGGAATTATCTCATCTGTAATCCTGGGGGAATTATCTCATCTGTAATCCTGGGGGAATTATCTCATCTCTAATCCTGGGGAAATTATCCCATCTGTAATCCTGCGGAAATTATCCCCTCTGTAATCCTGGGGAAAGTATCTCATCTGTAATCCTGGGGGAATTATCTCATCTGTAATCCTGGGGGAATTATCCCATCTGTAATCCTGGGGGAATTATCCCATCTGTAATCCAGGGGAATTATCCCATCTGTAATCCTGGGGGAATTATCCCATCTGTAATCTTGGGGGAATTATCTCATCTGTAATCCTGGGGGAATTATCTCATCTGTAATCCTGGGGGAATTATGTCATCTGTAATTCTGGGGGAATTATCTCATCTGTAATCCTGGGGGAATTATCTCATCTGTAATCCTGGGGGAATTATCTCATCTGTAATCCTGGGGGAATTATCTCATCTGTAATCCTGGGTGAATTATCTCATCTGTAATCCTGGGGGAATTATCTCATCTGTAATCCTGGGTGAATTATCTCATCTGTAATTCTGGGGGAATTATCTCATCTGTAATCCTGGGGGAATTATCCCATCTGTAATCCTGGGGGAATTATTCCATCTGTAATCCTGGGGGAATTATCTCATCTGTAATTCTGGGGGAATTATCTCATCTGTAATCCTGGGGGAATTATCCCATCTGTAATCCTGGGGGAATTATCCCATCTGTAATCCTGGGGAAATTATCCCATCTGTAATCCTGGGGAATTATCCCATCTGTAATCCTGGGGGAATTATCTCATCTGTAATCCTGGGGGAATTATCCCATCTGTAATCCTGGGGGAATTATCCCATCTGTAATCCTGGGGAAATTATCCCATCTGTAATCCTGGGGAATTATCCCATCTGTAATCCTGGGGAAAATTATCCCATCTGTAATCCTGGGGAATTATCCCATCTGTAATCCTGGGGAATTATCCCATCTGTAATCCTGGGGAAAATTATCCCATCTGTAATCCTGGGGAATTATCCCATCTGTAATCCTGGGGAATTATCCCATCTGTAATCCTGGGGAATTATCCCATCTGTAATCCTGGGGAAAATTATCCCATCTGTAATCCTGGGGAATTATCCCATCTGTAATCCTGGGGAATTATCCCATCTGTAATCCTGGGGAAAATTATCCCATCTGTAATCCTGGGGAATTATCCCATCTGTAATCCTGGGGAATTATCCCATCTGTAATCCTGGGGAAAATTATCCCATCTGTAATCCTGGGGAATTATCCCATCTGTAATCCAGGGGAATTATCCCATCTGTAATCCTGGGGGAATTATCCCATCTGTAATCCTGGGGGAATTATCTCATCTGTAATCCTGGGGGAATTATCCCATCTGTAATCCTGGGGGAATTATCCCATCTGTAATCCTGGGGGAATTATCTCATCTGTAATCCTGGGGGAATTATCCCATCTGTAATCCTGGGGGAATTATCCCATCTGTAATCCTGTGGGAATTATCCCATCTGTAATCCTGGGGGAATTATCCCATCTGTAATCCTGTGGGAATTATCCCATCTGTAATCCTGGGGGAATTATCCCATCTGTAATCCTGGGGGAATTATCCCATCTGTAATCCTGGGGGAATTATCCCATCTGTAATCCTGGGGGAATTATCCCATCTGTAATCCTGGGGGAATTATCCCATCTGTAATCCTGGGGGAATTATCCCATCTGTAATCCTGGGGGAATTATCCCATCTGTAATCCTGGGGGAATTATCCCATCTGTAATCCTGGGGGAATTATCCCATCTGTAATCCTGTGGGAATTATCCCATCTGTAATCCTGGGGGAATTATCCCATCTGTAATCCTGGGGGAATTATCCCATCTGTAATCCTGGGGGAATTATCCCATCTGTAATCCTGGGGGAATTATCCCATCTGTAATCCTGGGGGAATTATCCCATCTGTAATTCTGGAGGAATTATCCCATCTGTAATCCTGGGGAAATTATCCCATCTGTAATCCTGGGGGAATTATCCCATCTCTAATCCAGGGGAAGTTATCCCATCTGTAATCCTGGGGGAATTATCCCATCTCTAATCCAGGGGAAGTTATCCCATCTGTAATCCTGGGGGAATTATTTCATCTGAAATCCTGGGGGAATTATCTCATCTGTAATCCTGGGGGAATTATTTCATCTGAAATCCTGGGGGAATTATCCCATCTGTAATCCTGGGGGAATTATCCCATCTGTAATCCTGGGGGAATTATCCCATCTGTAATCCTGGGGGAATTATTTCATCTGAAATCCTGGGGGAATTATCTCATCTGTAATCCTGGGGGAATTATTTCATCTGAAATCCTGGGGGAATTATCCCATCTGTAATCCTGGGGGAATGATCCCATCTGTAATCTTGGGGAAATTATCCCATCTGTAATCCTGGGGAATTATCCCATCTGTGATCCTGGGGGAATTATCTCATCTGTAATCCTGGGGGAATTATCTCATCTGTAATTCTGGGGGAATTATCCCATCTGTAATCCTGGGGAATTATCCCATCTGTAATCCTGAGGGAATTATCCCATCTGTAATCCTGGGGAAATTATCCCATCTGTAATCCTGGGGAATTATCCCATCTGTAATCCAGGGGAATTATCCCATCTGTAATCCTGGGGGAATGATCTCATCTGTAATCCTGGGGGAATTATCTCATCTGAAATCCTGGGGGAATTATCCCATCTGTAATCCTGAGGGAATTATCCCATCTGTAATCCTGGGGGAATTATCTCATCTGAAATCCTGGGGGAATTATCCCATCTGTAATCCTGGGGGAATTATCCCATCTGTAATCCTGGGGGAATTATCCCATCTGTAATCCTGGGGGAATTATCCCATCTGTAATCCTGGGGGAATTATCCCATCTGTAATCCTGGGGGAATTATCCCATCTGTAATCCTGGGGGAATTATCTCACCTGTAATCCTGGGGGAATTATCCCATCTGTAATCCTGGGGGAATTATCCCATCTGTAATCCTGGGGGAATTATCCCATCTGTAATCCTGGGGGAATTATCCCATCTGTAATCCTGGGGGAATTATCTCATCTGTAATCCTGGGGGAATTATCCCATCTGTAATTCTGGGGGAATTCTCTCATCTGTAATCCTGGGGGAATTATCCCATCTGTAATTCTGGGGGAATTATCTCATCTGTAATCCTGGGGGAATTATCCCATCTGTAATCCTGGGGGAATTATCTCATCTGTAATCCAGGGGAATTATCCCATCTGTAATCCTGGGGGAATTATCTCATCTGTAATCCTGGGGGAATTATCTCATCTGTAATCCTGGGGGAATTATCCCATCTGTAATCCTGGGGGAATTATCTTATCTGTAATCCAGGGGAATTATCCCATCTGTAATCCTGGGGGAATTATCTCATCTGTAATTCTGGGGGAATTATCTCATCTGTAATCCTGGGGGAATTATCTCATCTGTAATCCTGGGGGAATTATCTCATCTGTAATCCTGGGGGAATTATCTCATTGTAATCCTGGGGGAATTATCTCATCTGTAATCCTGGGGGAATTATCTCATCTGTAATCCTGGGGGAATTATCCCATCTGTAATCCTGGGGGAATTATCCCATCTGTAATCCTGGGGGAATTATCTCATCTGTAATCCTGGGGGAATTATCTCATCTGTAATCCTGGGGGAATTATCTCATCTGTAATCCTGGGGGAATTATCTCATCTGTAATCCTGGGGGAATTATCTCATCTGTAATCCTGGGGAAATTATCCCATCTGTAATCCTGGGGAAATTATCCCATCTGTAATCCTGGGGGAAGTATCTCATCTGTAATCCTGGGGGAATTATCTCATTGTAATCCTGGGGGAATTATCTCATCTGTAATCCTGGGGGAATTATCTCATCTGTAATCCTGGGGGAATTATCCCATCTGTAATCCTGGGGGAATTATCTCATCTGTAATCCTGGGGGAATTATCTCATCTGTAATCCTGGGGGAATTATCTCATTGTAATCCTGGGGGAATTATCTCATCTGTAATCCTGGGGGAATTATCTCATCTGTAATCCTGGGGGAATTATCCCATCTGTAATCCAGGGGAATTATCCCATCTGTAATCCTGGGGGAATTATCTCATCTGTAATCCTGGGGGAATTATCCCATCTGTAATCCTGGGGGAATTATCTCATCTGTAATCCTGGGGGAATTATCCCATCTGTAATCCAGGGGAATTATCCCATCTGTAATCCTGGGGGAATTATCCCATCTGTAATCTTGGGGGAATTATCTCATCTGTAATCCTGGGGGAATTATCTCATCTGTAATCCTGGGGGAATTATCTCATCTGTAATCCTGGGGGAATTATCTCATCTGTAATTCTGGGGGAATTATGTCATCTGTAATCCTGGGGAAATTATCCCATCTGTAATCCTGGGGGAATTATCTCATCTGTAATCCTGGGGGAATTATCTCATCTGTAATTCTGGGGGAATTATCTCATCTGTAATCCTGGGGGAATTATCCCATCTGTAATCCTGGGGGAATTATTCCATCTGTAATCCTGGGGAAAATTATCCCATCTGTAATCCTGGGGAATTATCCCATCTGTAATCCAGGGGAATTATCCCATCTGTAATCCTG
Organism: Myxine glutinosa; assembly: GCF_964187855.1. Classification (NCBI taxonomy): domain Eukaryota; kingdom Metazoa; phylum Chordata; class Myxini; order Myxiniformes; family Myxinidae; genus Myxine; species Myxine glutinosa. The sequence goes on along the minus strand of NC_136267.1, from coordinate 167,665,944 downwards.
GGGGAATTATCCCATCTGTAATCCTGGGGGAATTATCTCATCTGTAATCCTGGGGGAATTATCCCATCTGTAATCCTGGGGGAATTATCCCATCTGTAATCCTGGGGGAATTATCTCATCTGTAATCCTGGGGGAATTATCCCATCTGTAATCCTGGGGGAATTATCCCATCTGTAATCCTGTGGGAATTATCCCATCTGTAATCCTGGGGGAATTATCCCATCTGTAATCCTGTGGGAATTATCCCATCTGTAATCCTGGGGGAATTATCCCATCTGTAATCCTGGGGGAATTATCCCATCTGTAATCCTGGGGGAATTATCCCATCTGTAATCCTGGGGGAATTATCCCATCTGTAATCCTGGGGGAATTATCCCATCTGTAATCCTGGGGGAATTATCCCATCTGTAATCCTGGGGGAATTATCCCATCTGTAATCCTGGGGGAATTATCCCATCTGTAATCCTGGGGGAATTATCCCATCTGTAATCCTGTGGGAATTATCCCATCTGTAATCCTGGGGGAATTATCCCATCTGTAATCCTGGGGGAATTATCCCATCTGTAATCCTGGGGGAATTATCCCATCTGTAATCCTGGGGGAATTATCTCATCTGTAATCCTGGGGGAATTATCCCATCTGTAATCCTGGGGGAATTATCCCATCTGTAATCCTGGGGGAATTATCCCATCTGTAATCCTGTGGGAATTATCCCATCTGTAATCCTGGGGGAATTATCCCATCTGTAATCCTGGGGGAATTATCCCATCTGTAATCCTGGGGGAATTATCCCATCTGTAATCCTGGGGGAATTATCCCATCTCTAATCCAGGGGAAGTTATCTCATCTGTAATCCTGGGGGAATTATCCCATCTGTAATCCTGGGGGAATTATCCCATCTGTAATCCTGGGGGAATTATCCCATCTGTAATCCTGGGGGAATTATCCCATCTGTAATTCTGGAGGAATTATCCCATCTGAAATCCTGGGGAAATTATCCCATCTGTAATCCTGGGGGAATTATCCCATCTCTAATCCAGGGGAAGTTATCCCATCTGTAATCCTGGGGGAATTATCCCATCTCTAATCCAGGGGAAGTTATCCCATCTGTAATCCTGGGGGAATTATTTCATCTGAAATCCTGGGGGAATTATCTCATCTGTAATCCTGGGGGAATTATTTCATCTGAAATCCTGGGGGAATTATCCCATCTGTAATCCTGGGGGAATTATCCCATCTGTAATCCTGGGGGAATTATCCCATCTGTAATCCTGGGGGAATTATTTCATCTGTAATCCTGGGGGAATTATCCCATCTGTAATCCTGGGGGAATTATCCCATCTGTAATCCTGGGGGAATTATCTCATCTGTAATCCAGGGGAATTATCCCATCTGTAATCCTGGGGGAATTATCTCATCTGTAATCCTGGGGGAATTATCTCATCTGTAATCCTGGGGGAATTATCCCATCTGTAATCCTGGGGGAATTATCTTATCTGTAATCCAGGGGAATTATCCCATCTGTAATCCTGGGGGAATTATCTCATCTGTAATTCTGGGGGAATTATCTCATCTGTAATCCTGGGGGAATTATCTCATCTGTAATCCTGGGGGAATTATCTCATCTGTAATCCTGGGGGAATTATCTCATTGTAATCCTGGGGGAATTATCTCATCTGTAATCCTGGGGGAATTATCTCATCTGTAATCCTGGGGGAATTATCCCATCTGTAATCCTGGGGGAATTATCCCATCTGTAATCCTGGGGGAATTATCTCATCTGTAATCCTGGGGGAATTATCTCATCTGTAATCCTGGGGGAATTATCTCATCTGTAATCCTGGGGGAATTATCTCATCTGTAATCCTGGGGGAATTATCTCATCTGTAATCCTGGGGAAATTATCCCATCTGTAATCCTGGGGAAATTATCCCATCTGTAATCCTGGGGGAAGTATCTCATCTGTAATCCTGGGGGAATTATCTCATTGTAATCCTGGGGGAATTATCTCATCTGTAATCCTGGGGGAATTATCTCATCTGTAATCCTGGGGGAATTATCCCATCTGTAATCCTGGGGGAATTATCTCATCTGTAATCCTGGGGGAATTATCTCATCTGTAATCCTGGGGGAATTATCTCATTGTAATCCTGGGGGAATTATCTCATATGTAATCCTGGGGGAATTATCTCATCTGTAATCCTGGGGGAATTATCCCATCTGTAATCCAGGGGAATTATCCCATCTGTAATCCTGGGGGAATTATCTCATCTGTAATCCTGGGGGAATTATCCCATCTGTAATCCTGGGGGAATTATCTCATCTGTAATCCTGGGGGAATTATCCCATCTGTAATCCAGGGGAATTATCCCATCTGTAATCCTGGGGGAATTATCCCATCTGTAATCTTGGGGGAATTATCTCATCTGTAATCCTGGGGGAATTATCTCATCTGTAATCCTGGGGGAATTATCTCATCTGTAATTCTGGGGGAATTATCTCATCTGTAATCCTGGGGGAATTATCTCATCTGTAATCCTGGGGGAATTATCTCATCTGTAATCCTGGGGGAATAATCTCATCTCTAATCCTGGGGGAATTATCCCACCTGTAATCCTGGGGAAATTATCCCATCTGTAATCCTGGGGGAATTATCTCATCTGTAATCCTGGGGGAATTATCTCATCTGTAATTCTGGGGGAATTATCTCATCTGTAATCCTGGGGGAATTATCCCATCTGTAATCCTGGGGGAATTATTCCATCTGTAATCCTGGGGGAATTATCTCATCTGTTATTCTGGGGGAATTATCTCATCTGTAATCCTGGGGGAATTATCCCATCTGTAATCCTGGGGGAATTATCCCATCTGTAATCCTGGGGGAATTATCCCATCTGTAATCCTGGGGGAATTATCCCATCTGTAATCCTGGGGGAATTATCCCATCTGTAATCCTGGGGAAATTATACCATCTGTAATCCTGGGGGAATTATCTCATCTGTTGTTCTGGGGGAATTATCTCATCTGTTATTCTGGGGGAATTATCTCATCTGAAATCCTCGGGGAATTATCCCATCTGTTATTCTGGGGGAATTATCTCATCTGAAATCCTGGGGGAATTATCCCATCTGTAATCCTGGGGAAATTATACCATCTGTAATCCTGGGGGAATTATCTCATCTGTTATTCTGGGGGAATTATCTCATCTCTTATTCTGGGGGAATTATCTCATCTGAAATCCTGGGGGAATTATCCCATCTGTAATCCTGGGGGAATTATCTCATCTGTTATTCTGGGGGAATTATCTCATCTGAAATCCTGGGGGAATTATCCCATCTGTAATCCTGGGGGAATTATCCCATCTGTAATCCTGGGGGAATTATCCCATCTGTAATTCTGGGGGAATTATCTCATCTGTAATCCTGGGGGAATTATCCCATCTGTAATTCTGGGGGAATTATCTCATCTGTAATCCTGGGGGAATTATCCCATCTGTAATTCTGGGGGAATTATCTCATCTGTAATCCTGGGGGAATTATCCCATCTGTAATCCTGGGGGAATTATCCCATCTGTAATCCTGGGGGAATTATCTCATCTGCAATCCTGGGGGAATTATCCCATTTGTAATTCTGGGAGAATTATCTCATCTGTAATCCTGGGGGAATTATCCCATCTGTAATCCTGGGGGAATTATCCCATCTGTAATCCTGGGGGAATTATCCCATCTGTAATCCTGGGGGAATTATCCCATCTGTAATTCTGGGGGAATTATCTCATCTGTAATCCTGGGGGAATTATCTCATCTGTAATCCTGGGGGAATTATCTCATCTGTAATCCTGGGGGAATTATCTCATCTGAAATCCTGGGGGAATTATCCCATCTGTAATCCTGGGGGAATTATCCCATCTGTAATTCTGGGGGAATTATCTCATCTGTAATCCTGGGGGAATTATCCCATCTGTAATCCTGGGGGAATTATCCCATCTGTAATCCTGGGGGAATTATCTCATCTGTAATCCAGGGGAATTATCCCATCTGTAATCCTGGGGGAATTATCTCATCTGTAATCCTGGGGGAATTATCTCATCTGTAATCCTGGGGGAATTATCCCATCTGTAATCCTGGGGGAATTATCTTATCTGTAATCCAGGGGAATTATCCCATCTGTAATCCTGGGGGAATTATCTCATCTGTAATTCTGGGGGAATTATCTCATCTGTAATCCTGGGGGAATTATCTCATCTGTAATCCTGGGGGAATTATCTCATCTGTAATCCTGGGGGAATTATCTCATTGTAATCCTGGGGGAATTATCTCATCTGTAATCCTGGGGGAATTATCTCATCTGTAATCCTGGGGGAATTATCCCATCTGTAATCCTGGGGGAATTATCCCATCTGTAATCCTGGGGGAATTATCTCATCTGTAATCCTGGGGGAATTATCTCATCTGTAATCCTGGGGGAATTATCTCATCTGTAATCCTGGGGGAATTATCTCATCTGTAATCCTGGGGGAATTATCTCATCTGTAATCCTGGGGAAATTATCCCATCTGTAATCCTGGGGAAATTATCCCATCTGTAATCCTGGGGGAAGTATCTCATCTGTAATCCTGGGGGAATTATCTCATTGTAATCCTGGGGGAATTATCTCATCTGTAATCCTGGGGGAATTATCTCATCTGTAATCCTGGGGGAATTATCCCATCTGTAATCCTGGGGGAATTATCTCATCTGTAATCCTGGGGGAATTATCTCATCTGTAATCCTGGGGGAATTATCTCATTGTAATCCTGGGGGAATTATCTCATCTGTAATCCTGGGGGAATTATCTCATCTGTAATCCTGGGGGAATTATCCCATCTGTAATCCTGGGGGAATTATCTCATCTGTAATCCTGGGGGAATTATCCCATCTGTAATCCTGGGGAAATTATACCATCTGTAATCCTGGGGGAATTATCTCATCTGTTATTCTGGGGGAATTATCTCATCTGTTATTCTGGGGGAATTATCTCATCTGAAATCCTGGGGGAATTATCCCATCTGTTATTCTGGGGGAATTATCTCATCTGAAATCCTGGGGGAATTATCCCATCTGTTATTCTGGGGGAATTATCCCATCTGTAATCCTGGGGGAATTATCCCATCTGTAATCCTGGGGGAATTATCCCATCTGTAATCCAGGGGAATTATCCCATCTGTAATCCTGGGGGAATTATCCCATCTGTAATCTTGGGGGAATTATCTCATCTGTAATCCTGGGGGAATTATCCCATCTGTAATCCTGGGGGAATTATTCCATCTGTTATCCTGGGGGAATTATCTCATCTGTTATTCTGGGGGAATTATCTCATCTGAAATCCTGGGGGAATTTTCCCATCTGTAATCCTGGGGGAATTATCTCATCTGTTATTCTGGGGGAATTATCTCATCTGAAATCCTGGGGGAATTATCCCATCTGTAATCCTGGGGGAATTATCCCATCTGTAATCCTGGGGGAATTATCCCATCTGTAATTCTGGGGGAATTATCTCATCTGTAATCCTGGGGGAATTATCCCATCTGTAATTCTGGGGGAATTATCTCATCTGTAATCCTGGGGGAATTATCCCATCTGTAATTCTGGGGGAATTATCTCATCTGTAATCCTGGGGGAATTATCCCATCTGTAATCCTGGGGGAATTATCCCATCTGTAATCCTGGGGGAATTATCTCATCTGCAATCCTGGGGGAATTATCCCATCTGTAATTCTGGGAGAATTATCTCATCTGTAATCCTGGGGGAATTATCCCATCTGTAATTCTGGGGGAATTATCTCATCTGTAATCCTGGGGGAATTATCCCATCTGTAATCCTGGGGGAATTATCCCATCTGTAATCCTGGGGGAATTATCCCATCTGTAATCCTGGGGGAATTATCCCATCTGTAATTCTGGGGGAATTATCTCATCTGTAATCCTGGGGGAATTATCTCATCTGTAATCCTGGGGGAATTATCTCATCTGTAATCCTGGGGGAATTATCTCATCTGAAATCCTGGGGGAATTATCCCATCTGTAATCCTGGGGGAATTATCCCATCTGTAATTCTGGGGGAATTATCTCATCTGTAAGCCTGGGGGAATTATCTCATCTGTAATCCTGGGGGAATTATCTCATCTGTAATTCTGGTGGAATTATCCCATCTGTAATCCTGGGGAAATTATCCCACCTGTAATCCTCGGGGAATTATCCCATCTGTAATCCTGGGGGAATTATCCCATCTGTAATCCTGGGGAAATTATCTCATCTGTAATCCTGGGGGAATTATCTCATCTGTAATCCTGGGGGAATTATCTCATCTGTAATCCTGGGGGAATTATCTCATCTGTAATCCTGGGGGAATTATCTCATCTCTAATCCTGGGGAAATTATCCCATCTGTAATCCTGCGGAAATTATCCCCTCTGTAATCCTGGGGGAAGTATCTCATCTGTAATCCTGGGGGAATTATCTCATCTGTAATCCTGGGGGAATTATCCCATCTGTAATCCTGGGGGAATTATCCCATCTGTAATCCAGGGGAATTATCCCATCTGTAATCCTGGGGGAATTATCCCATCTGTAATCTTGGGGGAATTATCTCATCTGTAATCCTGGGGGAATTATCTCATCTGTAATCCTGGGGGAATTATGTCATCTGTAATTCTGGGGGAATTATCTCATCTGTAATCCTGGGGGAATTATCTCATCTGTAATCCTGGGGGAATTATCTCATCTGTAATCCTGGGGGAATTATCTCATCTGTAATCCTGGGTGAATTATCTCATCTGTAATCCTGGGGGAATTATCTCATCTGTAATCCTGGGTGAATGATCTCATCTGTAATTCTGGGGGAATTATCTCATCTGTAATCCTGGGGGAATTATCCCATCTGTAATCCTGGGGGAATTATTCCATCTGTAATCCTGGGGGAATTATCTCATCTGTAATTCTGGGGGAATTATCTCATCTGTAATCCTGGGGGAATTATCCCATCTGTAATCCTGGGGGAATTATCCCATCTGTAATCCTGGGGAAATTATCCCATCTGTAATCCTGGGGAATTATCCCATCTGTAATCCTGGGGGAATTATCTCATCTGTAATCCTGGGGGAATTATCCCATCTGTAATCCTGGGGGAATTATCCCATCTGTAATCCTGGGGAAATTATCCCATCTGTAATCCTGGGGAATTATCCCATCTGTAATCCTGGGGAAAATTATCCCATCTGTAATCCTGGGGAATTATCCCATCTGTAATCCTAAGGGGAATTATCTCATCTGTAATCCTGGGGGAATTATCTCATCTGTAATCCTGGGGGAATTATCTCATCTGTAATCCTGGGGGAATTATCTCATCTGTAATCCTGGGGAAATTATCCCATCTGTAATCCTGGGGAAATTATCCCATCTGTAATCCTGGGGGAAGTATCTCATCTGTAATCCTGGGGGAATTATCTCATTGTAATCCTGGGGGAATTATCTCATCTGTAATCCTGGGGGAATTATCTCATCTGTAATCCTGGGGGAATTATCCCATCTGTAATCCTGGGGGAATTATCTCATCTGTAATCCTGGGGGAATTATCTCATCTGTAATCCTGGGGGAATTATCTCATTGTAATCCTGGGGGAATTATCTCATCTGTAATCCTGGGGGAATTATCTCATCTGTAATCCTGGGGGAATTATCCCATCTGTAATCCTGGGGGAATTATCTCATCTGTAATCCTGGGGGAATTATCCCATCTGTAATCCTGGGGAAATTATACCATCTGTAATCCTGGGGGAATTATCTCATCTGTTATTCTGGGGGAATTATCTCATCTGAAATCCTGGGGGAATTATCCCATCTGTTATTCTGGGGGAATTATCTCATCTGTAATCCTGGGGGAATTATCCCATCTGTAATCTTGGGGGAATTATCTCATCTGTAATCCTGGGGGAATTATCCCATCTGTAATCCTGGGGGAATTATTCCATCTGTAATCCTGGGGGAATTATCTCATCTGTTATTCTGGGGGAATTATCTCATCTGAAATCCTGGGGGAATTTTCCCATCTGTAATCCTGGGGGAATTATCTCATCTGTTATTCTGGGGGAATTATCTCATCTGAAATCCTGGGGGAATTATCCCATCTGTAATCCTGGGGGAATTATCCCATCTGTAATCCTGGGGGAATTATCCCATCTGTAATTCTGGGGGAATTATCTCATCTGTAATCCTGGGGGAATTATCCCATCTGTAATTCTGGGGGAATTATCTCATCTGTAATCCTGGGGGAATTATCCTATCTGTAATTCTGGGGGAATTATCTCATCTGTAATCCTGGGGGAATTATCCCATCTGTAATCCTGGGGGAATTATCCCATCTGTAATCCTGGGGAATTATCTCATCTGCAATCCTGGGGGAATTATCCCATCTGTAATTCTGGGAGAATTATCTCATCTGTAATCCTGGGGGAATTATCCCATCTGTAATTCTGGGGGAATTATCTCATCTGTAATCCTGGGGGAATTATCCCATCTGTAATCCTGGGGGAATTATCCCATCTGTAATCCTGGGGGAATTATCCCATCTGTAATCCTGGGGGAATTATCCCATCTGTAATTCTGGGGGAATTATCTCATCTGTAATCCTGGGGGAATTATCTCATCTGTAATCCTGGGGGAATTATCTCATCTGTAATCCTGGGGGAATTATCTCATCTGAAATCCTGGGGGAATTATCCCATCTGTAATCCTGGGGGAATTATCCCATCTGTAATTCTGGGGGAATTATCTCATCTGTAAGCCTGGGGGAATTATCTCATCTGTAATCCTGGGGGAATTATCTCATCTGTAATTCTGGTGGAATTATCCCATCTGTAATCCTGGGGAAATTATCCCACCTGTAATCCTCGGGGAATTATCCCATCTGTAATCCTGGGGGAATTATCCCATCTGTAATCCTGGGGAAATTATCTCATCTGTAATCCTGGGGGAATTATCTCATCTGTAATCCTGGGGGAATTATCTCATCTGTAATCCTGGGGGAATTATCTCATCTGTAATCCTGGGGGAATTATCTCATCTCTAATCCTGGGGAAATTATCCCATCTGTAATCCTGCGGAAATTATCCCCTCTGTAATCCTGGGGGAAGTATCTCATCTGTAATCCTGGGGGAATTATCTCATCTGTAATCCTGGGGGAATTATCCCATCTGTAATCCTGGGGGAATTATCCCATCTGTAATCCAGGGGAATTATCCCATCTGTAATCCTGGGGGAATTATCCCATCTGTAATCTTGGGGGAATTATCTCATCTCTAATCCTGGGGGAATTATCTCATCTGTAATCCTGGGGGAATTATGTCATCTGTAATTCTGGGGGAATTATCTCATCTGTAATCCTGGGGGAATTATCTCATCTGTAATCCTGGGGGAATTATCTCATCTGTAATCCTGGGGGAATTATCTCATCTGTAATCCTGGGTGAATTATCTCATCTGTAATCCTGGGGGAATTATCTCATCTGTAATCCTGGGTGAATGATCTCATCTGTAATTCTGGGGGAATTATCTCATCTGTAATCCTGGGGGAATTATCCCATCTGTAATCCTGGGGGAATTATTCCATCTGTAATCCTGGGGGAATTATCTCATCTGTAATTCTGGGGGAATTATCTCATCTGTAATCCTGGGGGAATTATCCCATCTGTAATCCTGGGGGAATTATCCCATCTGTAATCCTGGGGAAATTATCCCATCTGTAATCCTGGGGAATTATCCCATCTGTAATCCTGGGGGAATTATCTCATCTGTAATCCTGGGGGAATTATCCCATCTGTAATCCTGGGGGAATTATCCCATCTGTAATCCTGGGGAAATTATCCCATCTGTAATCCTGGGGAATTATCCCATCTGTAATCCTGGGGAAAATTATCCCATCTGTAATCCTGGGGAATTATCCCATCTGTAATCCTGGGGAATTATCCCATCTGTAATCCTGGGGAAAATTATCCCATCTGTAATCCTGGGGAATTATCCCATCTGTAATCCTGGGGAATTATCCCATCTGTAATCCTGGGGAAAATTATCCCATCTGTAATCCTGGGGAATTATCCCATCTGTAATCCTGGGGAATTATCCCATCTGTAATCCTGGGGAAAATTATCCCATCTGTAATCCTGGGGAATTATCCCATCTGTAATCCTGGGGAATTATCCCATCTGTAATCCTGGGGAAAATTATCCCATCTGTAATCCTGGGGAATTATCCCATCTGTAATCCAGGGGAATTATCCCATCTGTAATCCTGGGGGAATGATCTCATCTGTAATCCTGGGGGAATTATCTCATCTGAAAGCCTGGGGGAATTATCCCATCTGTAATCCTGTGGGAATTATCCCATCTGTAATCCTGGGGGAATTATCCCATCTGTAATCCTGGGGGAATTATCCCATCTGTAATCCTGGGGGAATTATCTCATCTGTAATCCTGGGGGAATTATCCCATCTGTAATCCTGGGGGAATTATCTCATCTGTAATCCTGGGGGAATTATCCCATCTGTAATCCTGGGGGAATTATCCCATCTGTAATCCTGGGGGAATTATCTCATCTGTAATCCTGGGGGAATTATCCCATCTGTAATCCTGGGGGAATTATCCCATCTGTAATCCTGTGGGAATTATCCCATCTGTAATCCTGGGGGAATTATCCCATCTGTAATCCTGTGGGAATTATCTCATCTGTAATCCTGGGGGAATTATCCCATCTGTAATCCTGGGGGAATTATCCCATCTGTAATCCTGGGGGAATTATCCCATCTGTAATCCTGGGGGAATTATCCCATCTGTAATCCTGGGGGAATTATCCCATCTGTAATCCTGGGGGAATTATCCCATCTGTAATCCTGGGGGAATTATCCCATCTGTAATCCTGGGGGAATTATCCCATCTGTAATCCTGGGGGAATTATCCCATCTGTAATCCTGGGGGAATTATCCCATCTGTAATCCTGGGGGAATTATCCCATCTGTAATCCTGGGGGAATTATCCCATCTGTAATCCTGGGGGAATTATCTCATCTGTAATCCTGGGGGAATTATCCCATCTGTAATCCTGGGGGAATTATCCCATCTGTAATCCTGGGGGAATTATCCCATCTGTAATCCTGTGGGAATTATCCCATCTGTAATCCTGGGGGAATTATCCCATCTGTAATTCTGGAGGAATTATCCCATCTGTAATCCTGGGGAAATTATCCCATCTGTAATCCTGGGGGAATTATCCCATCTGTAATTCTGGAGGAATTATCCCATCGGTAATCCTGGGGAAATTATCCCATCTGTAATCCTGGGGGAATTATCCCATCTCTAATCCAGGGGAAGTTATCCCATCTGTAATCCTGGGGGAATTATCCCATCTCTAATCCAGGGGAAGTTATCCCATCTGTAATCCTGGGGGAATTATTTCATCTGAAATCCTGGGGGAATTATCTCATCTGTAATCCTGGGGGAATTATTTCATCTGAAATCCTGGGGGAATTATCCCATCTGTAATCCTGGGGGAATTATCCCATCTGTAATCCTGGGGGAATTATCCCATCTGTAATCCTGGGGGAATTATTTCATCTGAAATCCTGGGGGAATTATCTCATCTGTAATCCTGGGGGAATTATTTCATCTGAAATCCTGGGGGAATTATCCCATCTGTAATCCTGGGGGAATTATCCCATCTGTAATCTTGGGGAAATTATCCCATCTGTAATCCTGGGGAATTATCCCATCTGTGATCCTGGGGGAATTATCTCATCTGTAATCCTGGGGGAATTATCTCATCTGTAATTCTGGGGGAATTATCCCATCTGTAATCCTGGGGAATTATCCCATCTGTAATCCTGAGGGAATTATCCCATCTGTAATCCTGGGGAAATTATCCCATCTGTAATCCTGGGGAATTATCCCATCTGTAATCCAGGGGAATTATCCCATCTGTAATCCTGGGGGAATGATCTCATCTGTAATCCTGGGGGAATTATCCCATCTGTAATCCTGAGGGAATTATCCCATCTGTAATCCTGGGGGAATTATCCCATCTGTAATCCTGGGGGAATTATCCCATCTGTAATTCTGGAGGAATTATCCCATATGTAATCCTGGGGGAATTATCCCATCTGTAATCCTGGGGGAATTATCCCATCTGTAATTCTGGAGGAATTATCCCATCTGTAATCCTGGGGAAATTATCCCATCTGTAATCCTGGGGGAATTATCCCATCTCTAATCCAGGGGAAGTTATCCCATCTGTAATCCTGGGGGAATTATCCCATCTCTAATCCAGGGGAAGTTATCCCATCTGTAATCCTGGGGGAATTATTTCATCTGAAATCCTGGGGGAATTATCTCATCTGTAATCCTGGGGGAATTATTTCATCTGAAATCCTGGGGGAATTATCCCATCTGTAATCCTGGGGGAATTATCCCATCTGTAATCCTGGGGGAATTATCCCATCTGTAATCCTGGGGGAATTATTTCATCTGAAATCCTGGGGGAATTATCTCATCTGTAATCCTGGGGGAATTATTTCATCTGAAATCCTGGGGGAATTATCCCATCTGTAATCCTGGGGGAATTATCCCATCTGTAATCTTGGGGAAATTATCCCATCTGTAATCCTGGGGAATTATCCCATCTGTGATCCTGGGGGAATTATCTCATCTGTAATCCTGGGGGAATTATCTCATCTGTAATTCTGGGGGAATTATCCCATCTGTAATCCTGGGGAATTATCCCATCTGTAATCCTGAGGGAATTATCCCATCTGTAATCCTGGGGAAATTATCCCATCTGTAATCCTGGGGAATTATCCCATCTGTAATCCAGGGGAATTATCCCATCTGTAATCCTGGGGGAATGATCTCATCTGTAATCCTGGGGGAATTATCTCATCTGAAATCCTGGGGGAATTATCCCATCTGTAATCCTGAGGGAATTATCCCATCTGTAATCCTGGGGGAATTATCCCATCTGTAATCCTGGGGGAATTATCCCATCTGTAATCCTGGGGGAATTATCCCATCTGTAATCCTGGGGGAATTATCCCATCTGTAATCCTGGGGGAATTATCCCATCTGTAATCCTGGGGGAATTATCCCAACTGTAATCCTGGGGGAATTATCCCATCTGTAATCCTGGGGGAATTATCGCATCTGTAATCCTGGGGGAATTATCCCATCTGTAATCCTGGGGGAATTATCCCATCTGTAATCCTGGGGGAATTATCCCATCTGTAATCCTGGGGGAATTATCTCATCTGTAATCCTGGGGGAATTATCCCATCTGTAATCCTGGGGGAATTATCCCATCTGTAATCCTGTGGGAATTATCCCATCTGTAATCCTGGGGGAATTATCCCATCTGTAATCCTGTGGGAATTATCCCATCTGTAATCCTGGGGGAATTATCCCATCTGTAATCCTGGGGGAATTATCCCATCTGTAATCCTGGGGGAATTATCCCATCTGTAATCCTGGGGGAATTATCCCATCTGTAATCCTGGGGGAATTATCCCATCTGTAATCCTGGGGGAATTATCCCATCTGTAATCCTGGGGGAATTATCCCATCTGTAATCCTGGGGGAATTATTTCATCTGAAATCCTGGGGGAATTATCTCATCTGTAATCCTGGGGGAATTATTTCATCTGAAATCCTGGGGGAATTATCCCATCTGTAATCCTGGGGGAATTATCCCATCTGTAATCTTGGGGAAATTATCCCATCTGTAATCCTGGGGAATTATCCCATCTGTGATCCTGGGGGAATTATCTCATCTGTAATCCTGGGGGAATTATCTCATCTGTAATTCTGGGGGAATTATCCCATCTGTAATCCTGGGGAATTATCCCATCTGTAATCCTGAGGGAATTATCCCATCTGTAATCCTGGGGAAATTATCCCATCTGTAATCCTGGGGAATTATCCCATCTGTAATCCAGGGGAATTATCCCATCTGTAATCCTGGGGGAATGATCTCATCTGTAATCCTGGGGGAATTATCTCATCTGAAATCCTGGGGGAATTATCCCATCTGTAATCCTGAGGGAATTATCCCATCTGTAATCCTGGGGGAATTATCCCATCTGTAATCCTGGGGGAATTATCCCATCTGTAATCCTGGGGGAATTATCCCATCTGTAATCCTGGGGGAATTATCCCATCTGTAATCCTGGGGGAATTATCCCATCTGTAATCCTGGGGGAATTATCCCAACTGTAATCCTGGGGGAATTATCCCATCTGTAATCCTGGGGGAATTATCGCATCTGTAATCCTGGGGGAATTATCCCATCTGTAATCCTGGGGGAATTATCCCATCTGTAATCCTGGGGGAATTATCCCATCTGTAATCCTGGGGGAATTATCTCATCTGTAATCCTGGGGGAATTATCCCATCTGTAATCCTGGGGGAATTATCCCATCTGTAATCCTGTGGGAATTATCCCATCTGTAATCCTGGGGGAATTATCCCATCTGTAATCCTGTGGGAATTATCCCATCTGTAATCCTGGGGGAATTATCCCATCTGTAATCCTGGGGGAATTATCCCATCTGTAATCCTGGGGGAATTATCCCATCTGTAATCCTGGGGGAATTATCCCATCTGTAATCCTGGGGGAATTATCCCATCTGTAATCCTGGGGGAATTATCCCATCTGTAATCCTGGGGGAATTATCCCATCTGTAATCCTGGGGGAATTATCCCATCTGTAATCCTGGGGGAATTATCCCATCTGTAATCCTGTGGGAATTATCCCATCTGTAATCCTGGGGGAATTATCCCATCTGTAATCCTGGGGGAATTATCCCATCTGTAATCCTGGGGGAATTATCCCATCTGTAATCCTGGGGGAATTATCTCATCTGTAATCCTGGGGGAATTATCCCATCTGTAATCCTGGGGGAATTATCCCATCTGTAATCCTGGGGGAATTATCCCATCTGTAATCCTGTGGGAATTATCCCATCTGTAATCCTGGGGGAATTATCCCATCTGTAATTCTGGAGGAATTATCCCATCTGTAATCCTGGAGGAATTATCCCATCTGTAATCCTGGGGAAATTATCCCATCTGTAATCCTGGGGGAATTATCCCATCTGTAATTCTGGAGGAATTATCCCATCGGTAATCCTGGGGAAATTATCCCATCTGTAATCCTGGGGGAATTATCCCATCTCTAATCCAGGGGAAGTTATCCCATCTGTAATCCTGGGGGAATTATCCCATCTCTAATCCAGGGGAAGTTATCCCATCTGTAATCCTGGGGGAATTATCTCATCTGTAATCCTGGGGGAATTATTTCATCTGAAATCCTGGGGGAATTATCCCATCTGTAATCCTGGGGGAATTATCCCATCTGTAATCCTGGGGGAATTATCCCATCTGTAATCCTGGGGGAATTATTTCATCTGAAATCCTGGGGGAATTATCTCATCTGTAATCCTGGGGGAATTATTTCATCTGAAATCCTGGGGGAATTATCCCATCTGTAATCCTGGGGGAATTATCCCATCTGTAATCTTGGGGAAATTATCCCATCTGTAATCCTGGGGAATTATCCCATCTGTGATCCTGGGGGAATTATCTCATCTGTAATCCTGGGGGAATTATCTCATCTGTAATTCTGGGGGAATTATCCCATCTGTAATCCTGGGGAATTATCCCATCTGTAATCCTGAGGGAATTATCCCATCTGTAATCCTGGGGAAATTATCCCATCTGTAATCCTGGGGAATTATCCCATCTGTAATCCAGGGGAATTATCCCATCTGTAATCCTGGGGGAATGATCTCATCTGTAATCCTGGGGGAATTATCCCATCTGTAATCCTGAGGGAATTATCCCATCTGTAATCCTGGGGGAATTATCCCATCTGTAATCCTGGGGGAATTATCCCATCTGTAATTCTGGAGGAATTATCCCATATGTAATCCTGGGGGAATTATCCCATCTGTAATCCTGGGGGAATTATCCCATCTGTAATTCTGGAGGAATTATCCCATCTGTAATCCTGGGGAAATTATCCCATCTGTAATCCTGGGGGAATTATCCCATCTCTAATCCAGGGGAAGTTATCCCATCTGTAATCCTGGGGGAATTATCCCATCTCTAATCCAGGGGAAGTTATCCCATCTGTAATCCTGGGGGAATTATTTCATCTGAAATCCTGGGGGAATTATCTCATCTGTAATCCTGGGGGAATTATTTCATCTGAAACCCTGGGGGAATTATCCCATCTGTAATCCTGGGGGAATTATCCCATCTGTAATCCTGGGGGAATTATCCCATCTGTAATCCTGGGGGAATTATTTCATCTGAAATCCTGGGGGAATTATCTCATCTGTAATCCTGGGGGAATTATTTCATCTGAAATCCTGGGGGAATTATCCCATCTGTAATCCTGGGGGAATTATCCCATCTGTAATCTTGGGGAAATTATCCCATCTGTAATCCTGGGGAATTATCCCATCTGTGATCCTGGGGGAATTATCTCATCTGTAATCCTGGGGGAATTATCTCATCTGTAATTCTGGGGGAATTATCCCATCTGTAATCCTGGGGAATTATCCCATCTGTAATCCTGAGGGAATTATCCCATCTGTAATCCTGGGGAAATTATCCCATCTGTAATCCTGGGGAATTATCCCATCTGTAATCCAGGGGAATTATCCCATCTGTAATCCTGGGGGAATGATCTCATCTGTAATCCTGGGGGAATTATCTCATCTGAAATCCTGGGGGAATTATCCCATCTGTAATCCTGAGGGAATTATCCCATCTGTAATCCTGGGGGAATTATCCCATCTGTAATCCTGGGGGAATTATCCCATCTGTAATCCTGGGGGAATTATCCCATCTGTAATCCTGGGGGAATTATCCCATCTGTAATCCTGGGGGAATTATCCCATCTGTAATCCTGGGGGAATTATCCCATCTGTAATCCTGGGGGAATTATCCCATCTGTAATCCTGGGGGAATTATCCCATCTGTAATCCTGGGGGAATTATCTCACCTGTAATCCTGGGGGAATTATCCCATCTGTAATCCTGGGGGAATTATCGCATCTGTAATCCTGGGGGAATTATCCCATCTGTAATCCTGGGGGAATTATCCCATCTGTAATCCTGGGGGAATTATCTCATCTGTAATCCTGGGGGAATTATCCCATCTGTAATTCTGGGGGAATTATCTCATCTGTAATCCTGGGGGAATTATCCCATCTGTAATTCTGGGGGAATTATCTCATCTGTAATCCTGGGGGAATTATCCCATCTGTAATCCTGGGGGAATTATCCCATCTGTAATCCTGGGGGAATTATCTCATCTGTAATCCAGGGGAATTATCCCATCTGTAATCCTGGGGGAATTATCTCATCTGTAATCCTGGGGGAATTATCTCATCTGTAATCCTGGGGGAATTATCCCATCTGTAATCCTGGGGGAATTATCTTATCTGTAATCCAGGGGAATTATCCCATCTGTAATCCTGGGGGAATTATCTCATCTGTAATTCTGGGGGAATTATCTCATCTGTAATCCTGGGGGAATTATCTCATCTGTAATCCTGGGGGAATTATCTCATCTGTAATCCTGGGGGAATTATCTCATCTGTAATCCTGGGGGAATTATCTCATTGTAATCCTGGGGGAATTATCTCATCTGTAATCCTGGGGGAATTATCTCATCTGTAATCCTGGGGGAATTATCCCATCTGTAATCCTGGGGGAATTATCCCATCTGTAATCCTGGGGGAATTATCTCATCTGTAATCCTGGGGGAATTATCTCATCTGTAATCCTGGGGGAATTATCTCATCTGTAATCCTGGGGGAATTATCTCATCTGTAATCCTGGGGGAATTATCTCATCTGTAATCCTGGGGAAATTATCCCATCTGTAATCCTGGGGAAATTATCCCATCTGTAATCCTGGGGGAAGTATCTCATCTGTAATCCTGGGGGAATTATCTCATTGTAATCCTGGGGGAATTATCTCATCTGTAATCCTGGGGGAATTATCTCATCTGTAATCCTGGGGGAATTATCCCATCTGTAATCCTGGGGGAATTATCTCATCTGTAATCCTGGGGGAATTATCTCATCTGTAATCCTGGGGGAATTATCTCATTGTAATCCTGGGGGAATTATCTCATCTGTAATCCTGGGGGAATTATCTCATCTGTAATCCTGGGGGAATTATCCCATCTGTAATCCTGGGGGAATTATCTCATCTGTAATCCTGGGGGAATTATCCCATCTGTAATCCAGGGGAAATTATCCCATCTGTAATCCTGGGGGAATTATCTCATCTGTAATCCTGGGGGAATTATCTCATCTGTAATTCTGGGGGAATTATCTCATCTGTAATCCTGGGGGAATTATCCCATCTGTAATCCTGGGGGAATTATTCCATCTGTAATCCTGGGGGAATTATCTCATCTGTTATTCTGGGGGAATTATCTCATCTGTAATCCTGGGGGAATTATCCCATCTGTAATCCTGGGGGAATTATCCCATCTGTAATCCTGGGGGAATTATCCCATCTGTAATCCTGGGGGAATTATCCCATCTGTAATCCTGGGGGAATTATCCCATCTGTAATCCTGGGGAAATTATACCATCTGTAATCCTGGGGGAATTATCTCATCTGTTATTCTGGGGGAATTATCTCATCTGTTATTCTGGGGGAATTATCTCATCTGAAATCCTGGGGGAATTATCCCATCTGTTATTCTGGGGGAATTATCTCATCTGAAATCCTGGGGGAATTATCCCATCTGTAATCCTGGGGAAATTATACCATCTGTAATCCTGGGGGAATTATCTCATCTGTTATTCTGGGGGAATTATCTCATCTGTTATTCTGGAGGAATTATCTCATCTGAAATCCTGGGGGAATTATCCCATCTGTAATCCTGGGGGAATTATCTCATCTGTTATTCTGGGGGAATTATCTCATCTGAAATCCTGGGGGAATTATCCCATCTGTAATCCTGGGGGAATTATCCCATCTGTAATCCTGGGGGAATTATCCCATCTGTAATTCTGGGGGAATTATCTCATCTGTAATCCTGGGGGAATTATCCCATCTGTAATTCTGGGGGAATTATCTCATCTGTAATCCTGGGGGAATTATCCCATCTGTAATTCTGGGGGAATTATCTCATCTGTAATCCTGGGGGAATTATCCCATCTGTAATCCTGGGGGAATTATCCCATCTGTAATCCTGGGGGAATTATCTCATCTGCAATCCTGGGGGAATTATCCCATCTGTAATTCTGGGAGAATTATCTCATCTGTAATCCTGGGGGAATTATCCCATCTGTAATTCTGGGGGAATTATCTCATCTTTAATCCTGGGGGAATTATCCCATCTGTAATCCTGGGGGAATTATCCCATCTGTAATCCTGGGGGAATTATCCCATCTGTAATCCTGGGGGAATTATCCCATCTGTAATCCTGGGGGAATTATCCCATCTGTAATCCTGGGGGAATTATCTCATCTGTAATTCTGGGGAAATTATCTCATCTGTAATTCTGGGGAAATTGTCCCATCTGTAATTCTGGGGGAATTATCCCATCTGTAATCCTGGGGGAATTATCCCATCTGTAATCCTGGGGGAATTATCCCATCTGTAATCCTGGGGGAATTATCCCATCTGTAATCCTGGGGAAATTATACCATCTGTAATCCTGGGGAATTATCCCATCTGTAATCCAGGGGAATTATCCCATCTGTAATCCTGGGGGAATGATCTCATCTGTAATCCTGGGGGAATGATCTCATCTGTAATCCTGGGGGAATTATCTCATCTGAAATCCTGGGGGAATTATCCCATCTGTAATCCTGGGGGAATTATCCCATCTGTAATCATGGGGGAATTATCCCATCTGTAATTCTGGGGGAATTATCTCATCTGTAATCCTGGGGGAATTATCCCATCTGTAATTCTGGGGGAATTATCTCATCTGTAATCCTGGGGGAATTATCCCATCTGTAATTCTGGGGGAATTATCTCATCTGTAATCCTGGGGGAATTATCCCATCTGTAATCCTGGGGGAATTATCCCATCTGTAATCCTGGGGGAATTATCCCATCTGTAATCCTGGGGGAATTATCTCATCTGTAATCCTGGGGGAATTATCCCATCTGTAATTCTGGGAGAATTATCTCATCTGTAATCCTGGGGGAATTATCCCATCTGTAATTCTGGGGGAATTATCTCATCTGTAATCCTGGGGGAATTATCCCATCTGTAATCCTGGGGGAATTATCCCATCTGTAATCCTGGGGGAATTATCCCATCTGTAATCCTGGGGGAATTATCCCATCTGTAATCCTGGGGGAATTATCCCATCTGTAATCCTGGGGGAATTATCCCATCTGTAATCCTGGGGGAATGATCTCATCTGTAATTCTGGGGGAATTATCTCATCTGTAATCCTGGGGGAATTATCCCACCAGTAATCCTGGGGGAATTATCCCATCTGTAATCCTGGGGGAATTATCCCATCTGTAATCCTGGGGGAATTATCCCATCTGTAATCCTGGGGGAATTATCCCATCTGTAATCCAGGGGAATTATCCCACCTGTAATCCTGGGGGAATTATCCCATCTGTAATCCTGGGGGAATTATCCCATCTGTAATCCTGGGGGAATTATCTCATCTGTAATCCTGGGGGAATTATCTCATCTGTAATCCTGGGGGAATTATCTCATCTGTAATCCTGGGGGAATTATCTCATCTGTAATCCTGGGGGAATTATCTCATCTCTAATCCTGGGGAAATTATCCCATCTGTAATCCTGGGGAAATTATCCCATCTGTAATCCTGGGGGAAGTATCTCATCTGTAATCCTGGGGGAATTATCTCATCTGTAATCCTGGGGGAATTATCCCATCTGTAATCCAGGGGAATTATCCCATCTGTAATCCTGGGGGAATTATCCCATCTGTAATCTTGGGGGAATTATCTCATCTGTAATCCTGGGGGAATTATCTCATCTGTAATTCTGGGGGAATTATCTCATCTGTAATCCTGGGGGAATTATCTCATCTGTAATTCTGGGGGAATTATCTCATCTGTAATCCTGGGGGAATTATCTCATCTGTAATCCTGGGGGAATTATCTCATCTGTAATTCTGGGGGAATTATCTCATCTGTAATCCTGGGGGAATTATCTCATCTGTAATTCTGGGGGAATTATCTCATCTGTAATCCTGGGGGAATTATCTCATCTGTAATCCTGGGGGAATTATCTCATCTGTAATTCTGGGGGAATTATCTCATCTGTAATCCTGGGGGAATTATCTCATCTGTAATCCTGGGGGAATTATCTCATCTGTAATCCTGGGGGAATTATCTCATCTCTAATCCTGGGGGAATTATCCCATCTGTAATCCTGGGGAAATTATCCCATCTGTAATCCTGGGGGAATTATCTCATCTGTAATCCTGGGGGAATTATCTCATCTGTAATTCTGGGGGAATTATCTCATCTGTAATCCTGGGGGAATTATCCCATCTGTAATCCTGGGGGAATTATTCCATATGTAATCCTGGGGGAATTATCTCATCTGTAATTCTGGGGGAATTATCTCATCTGTAATCCTGGGGGAATTATCCCATCTGTAATCCTGGGGGAATTATCCCATCTGTAATCCTGGGGGAATTATCCCATCTGTAATCCTGGGGAATTATCCCATCTGTAATCCTGGGGGAATTATCCCATCTCTAATCCAGGGGAAGTTATCCCATCTGTAATCCTGGGGGAATTATCTCATCTGTAATCCTGGGGGAATTATCTCATCTGTAATCCTGGGGGAATAATCTCATCTCTAATCCTGGGGGAATTATCCCATCTGTAATCCTGGGGAAATTATCCCATCTGTAATCCTGGGGGAATTATCTCATCTGTAATCCTGGGGGAATTATGTCATCTGTAATCCTCGGGGAATTATCTCATCTGTAATCCTGGGGGAATTATTCCATCTGTAATCCTGGGGGAATTATCTCATCTGTTATTCTGGGGGAATTATCTCATCTGTAATCCTGGGGGAATTATCCCATCCGTAATCCTGGGGGAATTATCCCATCTGTAATCCTGGGGGAATTATCCCATCTGTAATCCTGGGGGAATTATCCCATCTGTAATCCTGGGGGAATTATCCCATCTGTAATCCTGGGGAAATTATACCATCTGTAATCCTGGGGAATTATCCCATCTGTAATCCAGGGGAATTATCCCATCTGTAATCCTGGGGGAATGATCTCATCTGTAATCCTGGGGGAATGATCTCATCTGTAATCCTGGGGGAATTATCTCATCTGAAATCCTGGGGGAATTATCCCATCTGTAATCCTGGGGGAATTATCCCATCTGTAATCATGGGGGAATTATCCCATCTGTAATTCTGGGGGAATTATCTCATCTGTAATCCTGGGGGAATTATCCCATCTGTAATTCTGGGGGAATTATCTCATCTGTAATCCTGGGGGAATTATCCCATCTGTAATTCTGGGGGAATTATCTCATCTGTAATCCTGGGGGAATTATCCCATCTGTAATCCTGGGGGAATTATCCCATCTGTAATCCTGGGGGAATTATCCCATCTGTAATCCTGGGGGAATTATCTCATCTGTAATCCTGGGGGAATTATCCCATCTGTAATTCTGGGAGAATTATCTCATCTGTAATCCTGGGGGAATTATCCCATCTGTAATTCTGGGGGAATTATCTCATCTGTAATCCTGGGGGAATTATCCCATCTGTAATCCTGGGGGAATTATCCCATCTGTAATCCTGGGGGAATTATCCCATCTGTAATCCTGGGGGAATTATCCCATCTGTAATCCTGGGGGAATTATCCCATCTGTAATCCTGGGGGAATTATCTCATCTGTAATCCTGGGGGAATTATCCCATCTGTAATTCTGGGGGAATTATCTCATCTGTAATCCTGGGGGAATTATCCCATCTGTAATTCTGGGGGAATTATTTCATCTGTAATCCTGGGGGAATTATCCCATCTGTAATCCTGGGGGAATTATCTCATCTCTAATCCAGGGGAAGTTATCTCATCTGTAATCCTGGGGGAATTATCCCATCTGTAATTCTGGGGGAATTATCTCATCTGTAATCCTGGGGGAATTATCCCATCTGTAATCCTGGGGGAATTATCTCATCTCTAATCCTGGGGGAATTATCCCATCTGTAATCCTGGGGGAATTATCCCATCTGTAATTCTGGAGGAATTATCCCATCTGTAATCATGGGGAAATTATCCCATCTGTAATCCTGGGGGAATTATCCCATCTCTAATCCAGGGGAAGTTATCCCATCTGTAATCCTGGGGGAATTATCCCATCTGTAATTCTGGAGGAATTATCCCATCTGTAATCCTGGGGGAATTATCTCATCTGTAATCCTGGGGGAATTATCTCATCTGTAATCCTGGGGGAATTATCTCATCTGTAATCCTGGGGGAATTATCTCATCTGTAATCCTGGGGGAATTATCCCATCTGTAATTCTGGAGGAATTATCCCATCTGGAATCCTGGGGGAATTATCTCATCTGTAATCCTGGGGGAATTAACTCATCTGTTATCCTGGGGGAATTATCTCATCTGTAATCCTGGGGGAATTATCTCATCTGTAATCCTGGGGGAATTATCTCATCTGTAATCCTGGGGAAATTATCCCATCTGTAATCTTGGGGGAATTATCTCATCTGTAATTCTGGGGGAATTATCTCATCTGTAATCCTGGGGGAATTATCCCATCTGTAATTCTGGGGGAATTATCTCATCTGTAATCCTGGTGGAATTATCCCATCTGTAATTCTGGGGGAATTATCTCATCTGTAATCCTGGTGGAATTATCCCATCTGTAATTCTGGGGGAATTATCCCATCTGTAATTCTGGGGGAATTATCTCATCTGTAATCCTGGTGGAATTATCCCATCTGTAATCCTGGGGGAATTATCTCATCTGTAATCCTGGGGGAATTATCTCATCTGTAATCCTGGGGGAATTATCCCATCTGTAATCCTGGGGGAATTATCTCATCTCTAATCCAGGGGAAGTTATCTCATCTGTAATCCTGGGGGAATTATCCCATCTGTAATTCTGGGGGAATTATCCCATCTGTAATCCTGGTGGAATTATCCCATCTGTAATCCTGGGGGAATTATCCCATCTGTAATTCTGGGGGAATTATCCCATCTGTAATCCTGGTGGAATTATCCCATCTGTAATCCTGGTGGAATTATCCCATCTGTAATCCTGGGGGAATTATCTCATCTGTAATCCTGGGGGAATTACCTCATCTGTAATCCTAGGGGAATTATCCCATCTGTGATCCAGGGGAAATTATCTCATCTGTAATCCTGGGGGAATTATCCCATCTGTAATTCTGGGGGAATTATCCCATCTGTAATCCTGATGGAATTATCCCATCTGTAATCCTGGGGGAATTATCCCATCTGTAATTCTGGGGGAATTATCTCATCTGTAATCCTGGGGGAATTATCCCATCTGTAATCCTGGGGGAATTATCTCATCTCTAATCCAGGGGAAGTTATCTCATCTGTAATCCTGGGGGAATTATCCCATCTGTAATTCTGGGGGAATTATCTCATCTGTAATCCTGGGGGAATTATCCCATCTGTAATCCTGGGGGAATTATCCCATCTGTAATCCTGGGGGAATTATCTCGTCTGTAATTCTGGGGAAATTATCTCATCTGTAATTCTGGGGAAATTATCTCATCTGTAATTCTGGGGAAATTATCCCATCTGTAATCCTGGGGGAATTATCTCATCTGTAATTCTGGGGAAATTATCTCATCTGTAATCCTGGGGAAATTATCTCATCTGTAATCCTGGGGAAATTATCTCATCTGTAATTCTGGGGGAATTATCTCATCTGTAATTCTGGGGAAATTATCTCATCTGTAATTCTGTGGGAATTATCTCATCTGTAATTCTGGGGGAATTATCCCATCTGTAATTCTGGGGAAATTATCTCATCTGTAATTCTGGGGAAATTATCTCATCTGTAATTCTGGGGGAATTATCTCATCTGTAATCCTGGGGAAGTTATCCCATCTGTAATTCTGGAGGAATTATCCCATCTGTAATCCTGGGGGAATTATCCCATCTCTAATCCAGGGGAAGTTATCCCATCTGTAATCCTGGGGGAATTATCCCATCTGTAATTCTGGAGGAATTATCCCATCTGTAATCATGGGGAAATTATCCCATCTGTAATCCTGGGGAAGTTATCCCATCTGTAATCCTGGGGGAATTATCTCATCTGTTATCCTGGGGGAATTATCTCGTCTGTAATTCTGGGGGAATTATCTCATCTGTAATCCTGGGGGAATTATCTCATCTGTAATCATGGGGAAATTATCCCATCTGTAATCCTGGGGAAGTTATCCCATCTGTAATCCTGGGGGAATTATCTCATCTGTAATCCTGGGGGAATTATCTCGTCTGTAATTCTGGGGAAATTATCTCATCTGTAATTCTGGGGAAATTATCTCATCTGTAATTCTGGGGAAATTATCTCATCTGTAATTCTGGGGAAATTATCTCATCTGTAATTCTGGGGAAATTGTCCCATCTGTAATTCTGGGGGAATTATCCCATCTGTAATTCTGGGGGAATTATCTCATCTGTAATCCTGGGGGAATTATCCCATCTGTAATCCTGGGGGAATTATCTCATCTGAAATCCTGGGGGAATTATCCCATCTGTAATCCTGGGGGAATTATCTCATCTGTAATCCTGGGGGAATTATCCCATCTGTAATCCTGGGGGAATTATCCCATCTGTAATCCTGGGGGAATTATCTCATCTGTAATCCTGGGGGAATTATCTCATCTGTAATCCTGGGGGAATTATCCCATCTGTAATTCTGGAGGAATTATCCCATCTGTAATTCTGGGGGAATTATCTCATCTGTAATCCTGGGGGAATTATCCCATCTGTAATCCTGGGGGAATTATCCCATCTGTAATCCTGGGGGAATTATCCCATCTGTAATTCTGGGGGAATTATCCCATCTGTAATTCTGGGGGAATTATCTCATCTGTAATCCTGGGGGAATTATCCCATCTGTAATCATGGGGAGATTATCCCATCTGTAATCCTGGGGGAATTATCCCATCTCTAATCCAGGGGAAGTTATCCCATCTGTAATCCTGGGGAATTATCTCATCTGTAATCCTGGGGAATTATCTCATCTGTAATCCTGGGGAATTATCTCATCTGTAATCCTGGGGGAATTATCTCATCTGTAATCCTGGGGGAATTATCCCATCTGTAATCCTGGGGGAATTATCTCATCTGTAATTCTGGGGGAATTATCCCATCTGTAATCCTGGGGGAATTATCTCATCTGTAATTCTGGGGAAATTATCTCATCTGTAATCCTGGGGGAATTATCTCATCTGTAATCCTGAGGGAATTATCCCATCTGTAATCCTGGGGGAATTATCCCATCTGTAATCCTGGGGGAATTATCTCATCTGTAATTCTGGGGGAATTATCTCATCTGTAATCCTGGGGGAATTATCTCATCTATAATCCTGGGAGAATTATCTCATCTGTAATCCTGGGGGAATTATCTCATCGTAATCCTGGGGGAATTATCTCATCTGTAATCCTGGGGGAATTATCTCATCTGTAATTCTGGGGAAATTATCTCATCTGTAATTCTGGGGAAATTATCTCATCTGTAATTCTGGGGAAATTATCTCATCTGTAATTCTGGGGAAATTGTCCCATCTGTAATTCTGGGGGAATTATCCCATCTGTAATTCTGGGGGAATTATCCCATCTGTAATCCTGGGGGAATTATCCCATCTGTAATCCTGGGGAAATTATCTCATCTGTAATTCTGGGGAAATTATCCCATCTGTAATCCTGCGGGAATTATCCCATCTGTAATCCTGGGGGAATTATCCCATCTGTAATCCTGCGGGAATTATCCCATCTGTAATCCTGGGGGAATTATCCCATCTGTAATCCTGCGGGAATTATCTCATCTGTAATTCTGGGGAAATTATCCCATCTGTAATCCTGGGGAAATTATCCCATCTGTAATTCTGGTGGAATTATCCCATATGTAATCCTGGGGAAATTATCCCACCTGTAATCCTGGGGGAATTATCCCATCTGTAATCCTGGGGGAATTATCCCATCTGTAATCCTGGGGGAATGATCCCATCTGTAATCCTGGGGGAATGATCTCATCTGTAATCCTGGGGGAATTATCCCACCTGTAATCCTGGGGGAATTTTCCCATCTGTAATCCTGGGGGAATTATCCCATCTGTAATCCTGGGGGAATTATCCCATCTGTAATCCTGGGGGAATTATCCCATCTGTAATCCAGGGGAATTATCCCACCTGTAATCCTGGGGGAATTATCCCATCTGTAATCCTGGGGGAATTATCCCATCTGTAATCCTGGGGGAATTATCTCATCTGTAATCCTGGGGGAATTATCTCATCTGTAATCCTGGGGGAATTATCTCATCTGTAATCCTGGGGGAATTATCTCATCTGTAATCCTGGGGGAATTATCTCATCTCTAATCCTGGGGAAATTATCCCATCTGTAATCCTGGGGAAATTATCCCATCTGTAATCCTGGGGGAAGTATCTCATCTGTAATCCTGGGGGAATTATCTCATCTGTAATCCTGGGGGAATTATCCCATCTGTAATCCTGGGGGAATTATCCCATCTGTAATCCAGGGGAATTATCCCATCTGTAATCCTGGGGGAATTATCCCATCTGTAATCTTGGGGGAATTATCTCATCTGTAATCCTGGGGGAATTATCTCATCTGTAATCCTGGGGGAATTATCTCATCTGTAATCCTGGGGGAATTATCTCATCTGTAATTCTGGGGGAATTATCTCATCTGTAATCCTGGGGGAATTATCTCATCTGTAATTCTGGGGGAATTATCTCATCTGTAATCCTGGGGGAATTATCCCATCTGTAATCCTGGGGGAATTATTCCATATGTAATCCTGGGGGAATTATGTCATCTGTAATTCTGGGGGAATTATCTCATCTGTAATCCTGGGGGAATTATCCCATCTGTAATCCTGGGGGAATTATCCCATCTGTAATCCTGGGGGAATTATCCCATCTGTAATCCTGGGGGAATTATCCCATCTGTAATCCTGGGGGAATTATCCCATCTGTAATCCTGGGGGAATTATCCCATCTGTAATCCTGGGGGAATTATCTCATCTGTAATCCTGGGGGAATTATCTCATCTGTAATTCTGGGGGAATTATCTCATCTGTAATCCTGGGGGAATTATCTCATCTGTAATCCTGGGGGAATTATCCCATCTGTAATCCTGGGGGAATTATCCCATCTGTAATCCTGGGGGAATTATCCCATCTGTAATCCTGGGGGAATTATCCCATCTGTAATCCTGGGGGAATTATCCCATCTGTAATCCTGGGGGAATTATTCCATATGTAATCCTGGGGGAATTATCTCATCTGTAATTCTGGGGGAATTATCTCATCTGTAATCCTGGGGGAATTATCCCATCTGTAATCCTGGGGGAATTATTCCATATGTAATCCTGAAGGAATTATCTCATCTGTAATTCTGGGGGAATTATCTCATCTGAAATCCTGGGGGAATTATCCCATCTGTAATCCTGGGGGAATTATCCCATCTGTAATCCTGGGGGAATTATCCCATCTGTAATCCTGGGGGAATTATCCCATCTGTAATCCTGGGGGAATTATCCCATCTGTAATCCTGGGGGAATTATCCCATCTGTAATCCTGGGGGAATTATCCCATCTGTAATCCTGGGGGAATTATCCCATCTGTAATCCTGGGGGAATTATCTCATCTGTAATCCTGGGGGAATTATCCCATCTGTAATTCTGGGGGAATTATCTCATCTGTAATCCTGGGGGAATTATCCCATCTGTAATCCTGGGGGAATTATCCCATCTGTAAATCTCAGTTCCTTCCACCAAGCTCGGAACAAGTGTGTGTCTACCCTCAGGAGTGCCAGGAAGCACTCTATCTCTGTCCAGGAATAGTGCCAGGAAGCACTATCTCTCCTCACTCAAGAATGAACTCTCAAACCTGTCTCCTTCCTCCAAATCCTGGTGGCTTCTGGTCAAATCCGTTTCTGGTGTTTGTTCCCCCTCCATCCCCTCCCTTACCTCAAATGGCCACACAGTTGACATCGCACGTGACAAAGCCGAATGCCTCAACTCTGTGTTTGCCTCAAAATCCTTAGTCCCAAACCCATCTCTCTCTGTTCCCACCTTTCCCAGTCGAACCAAACTGCTCCTGGACTCTGTGACCTTCTCTCCTGACAAGGTGGAGGAGTTTTTGTCAAACCTCGACTCTGATTCTGCAACTGGACCAGATGGCATCAGCCCACGGGTCCTAAAATCCTGTTCTTCCGCTCTTTCACTCCCTCTCTCTGTTCTCTTCACCCTCTCTTTTGCTCAAGGTCATCTGCCAGCATCTTGGAAATCAGAAAACATTACCACTTTCCACAAAAAAGGTGCAAAAACAGATCCTTGCAACTCCAGACCAATCAGCCTGCTCCCAATTATCAGCAAAGTCATGGAATCGATCATTGCTTCAGATATCAAATCCTTCCTCTTCTCCAATGGCTTGATCTCCGATCATCAATTTGGATTCAGACCAGGTCATTCTACTCTGGACATGTTGCATCTGCTGTCTCAACAATGGATGGAGGTCCTCAATGCCAAACAGGAAATCAGAGCTGTCTCCCTTGACATATCACGTGCCTTCGATACGGTCTGGCACCCAGCTCTGCTCACCAAACTCCCCTCCTATGGTATCCATGGAAATCTCCTCGCATGGCTTGTGGACTTCCTCTCTGGTCGTAGTCAATGTGTGGCCCTGAATGGATTTCTTTCATCTCCCCTTCCTGTTCTGGCTGGAGTTCCCCAAGGTAGTGTTCTGGGCCCTGTGCTATTTCTGGTCTTCATCAATGATCTCTCCCACTCTCTGGAAAATCCTCTCTATCTCTTTGCTGATGACTCCACTCTCTGCCGCTCCATACCTCATCCCTCAGATCGGCAGTCTGCAGCCTCCTCACTCTCTGCAGACCTGGACAAAATCACAGTCTGGTCAAACAAGTGGAACATGTCTTTCAATCCTGACAAATCTCACACTCTTACTATGTCTTTCCGAAAAGTCCGACTGGAAAACCCTCCCATCCACTTCCTCAACAATCCTCTCCAAGAAGTTCTGTCGCTCCAGCTTTTGGGTCTCACTATCTGCCATGATCTTTCTTGGGAAAACCACATTTCCAAGCTGGCCTCCAAAGCCAGTCGCCGACTGGGCATCCTCCGTCGTGCGAAGTCCTTTCTGGGCACAACTGAGCTCCTCACCACATACATGGCTTTCATCCGCAGCTCAATGGAATACTGTTCCCCCCTCTTGGCCTGTGCTCCTGCCTCACACCTGGCTCGGCTTCACGCTGTTGAAACCAAAGCATTCAGAATCATTGGAATCTCCCGCGATGAAGCTGATTCTGAAGGTTTTTGACTCGCTCACCGCAGGCAGGTTGATCGGCTGTCTTCTACCGACTCCTCTCCGGCCTAGCTCCCCTTGCTCTGTCTGTGCTCTGCTCCCCAAATATTCCTCCAGGACGCACAAGATCTGCCAGCAACCCTCCTTTGGTAAAACTGCCAAAACCAAGACTCTCTGCTCACCTTGACTCTTTCATTCCTCTTTTCTCCCACCTCTGGAACAAACTTCCTCACTCTCTTCAATCCCACTCCTCCCTCCAGGTCTTTAAAACAGCTGTTCACCACCATCTCTTATTCTGGTTCAGGCCTGGAGGGAGGGATACCTGGAGGCCTGGAGGGATACCCCATCCAAAACCTTGATCTTTTCTACCCCCGTTAAAACAGCACAAATTCGTCTCTTTCAATCTCCAAATTATTTCCTGAAATTCCTAGTGGTGTGCCTTTGCTTTTTTTTTTTTGTTGTTGTTGTATACTTAATCGACGCTCGTGAAAGAGCTAACATTTACTTCACAGACAAATCAACCAGACAAACAAAATATATAAAAAGAGGGAGCGGAAGACAAGATGGGGAGAGAAGGGGAAGCACACAAACACAACATTTGAGAGCAGGGAGATGTGTGGGAGGGAGAGGGCTTGGGGGGAGGAGGCGTGGGAAGGGGGGTGGGGGGTGGGAGAAGTATAAAACACAAGGACACCAACTTGTACTTTGTACTAACTTGTACTTTATACTGTGTACCACTCCCCTAACCCCTCCCCCAGCTCTCTCCCTTCCACAGATCTACCAACGTCCCTGTTCTCTCCTGCTGTTGTGCTTGTGTGCGTCGTGGGTCACATGTCTGATGAAAGTGGGACGTCTTGGTTACCCGGTCATCACTGCCAAAAAGTTATAAAGTGGCAGTTCCACTGATCACACACATCAAAGTGTTGATCTCCAGAAATTTCAGGCAGATCGGATCATTAAATTTAACTTCTGGTGGAACATTTTATGATAAATTTACTTCATAAATGAAAAAGTCATCCACTGAAACAAGTAAACCTGTTCGAGACCTCACAAAATCTCACAAAACACACACGTGGGATTTCGGCACGTGAGTTGCTTGAAGGATTTCAACCCAAACGATCCAACACTCATCAAAGTAATTTCAACCCAAACTAACTTATACTCGTCAAAGTGACTTCAACCCAAACTAACTTATACTCGTCAAAGGGGTTTCAA
This sequence comes from Myxine glutinosa, assembly GCF_964187855.1. Lineage (NCBI taxonomy): Eukaryota > Metazoa > Chordata > Myxini > Myxiniformes > Myxinidae > Myxine > Myxine glutinosa. Next base: position 167,634,089 of record NC_136267.1, on the reverse strand, counting down.
CCCAAACTAACTTATACTCGTCAAAGTGACTTCAACCCAAACTAACTTATACGAATCAAATTGACTTCAACCCAAACTAACTTATACTCATCAAAGTGACTTCAAACCAAACTAACTTATACTCGTCAAAGTGACTTCAACCCAAACTAACTTATACCAGTCAAAGTGTTTTCAACACAAACTAACCAATACTCGTCAGTGACTTCAACCCAAACAAACTTATACTCGTCAAAGTGACTTCAACCCAAACTAACTTATACTCGTCAAAGTGACTTCAACCCAAACTAGCTTATACTCGTCAAAGGGGTTTCAACCCAAACTAACTTATACTCGTCAAAGTGACTTCAACCCAAACTAACTTATACTCGTCAAATTGGTTTCAACCCAAACTAACTTATACTCGTCAAATTGGTTTCAACCCAAACTAACTTATACTCGTCAAAGTGACTTCAACCCAAACTAACTTATACTAGTCAAAGTGTTTTCAACACAAACTAACCAATACTCGTCAGTGACTTCAACCCAAACAAACTTATACTCGTCAAAGTGACTTCAACCCAAACTAACTTATACTCGTCAAATTGGTTTCAACCCAAACTAACTTATACTCGTCAAAGGGGTTTCAACCCAAACTAACTTGTACTCGTCAAAGTGACTTCAACCCAAACTAACTTATACGAATCAAATTGACTTCAACCCAAACTAACTTATACTCGTCAAAGTGACTTCAACCCAAACTAACTTATACTCGTCAAAGTGTTTTCAACACAAATAAACTTATACTCGTCAAAGTGACTTCAACCCAAACTAACTTATACTCGTCAAAGTGACTTCAACCCAAACTAACTTATACTCGTCAAAGTGTTTTCAACACAAATAAACTTATACTCGTCAAAGTGACTTCAACCCAAACTAACTTATACTCGTCAAATTGGTTTCAACCCAAACTAACTTATACTCATCAAAGGGGTTTCAACCCAAACGAACTTATACTCGTCAAAGTGACTTCAACCCAAACTAACTTATACGAATCAAATTGACTTCAACCCAAACTAGCTTATACTCGTCAAAGTGTTTTCAACACAAACTAACCAATACTCTAAAAGTGATTTCAACATAAACTAACCAGTACTCGTCAAAGTGTTTTCAACCCAAACTAACCAATACTCGTCAAAGTGATTTCAACACAAACTAACCAATACTCATCAAAGTGATTTCAACATAAACTAACCAATACTCGTCAAAGTGATTTCAACACAAACTAACCAATACTCGTCAAAGTGATTTCAACATAAACTAACCAATACTCGTCAAAGTGATTTCAACACAAACTAACCAATACTCGTCAAAGTGATTTCAACATAAATTAACCAATAGTCGTCAAAGTGATTTAAAAACAAACTAACTAATAAGTGTTTGGTGTTTAGAGAGCCTGGAAAGTGTTTAGTTCCCTTGCAGTCAAACATTTGTTCGGGTGGGTGTCTGGTTACATATGTGGTTGTCCTCGTCTGTTGGAAAGTGTAGACACACATAGTTGGACATGCATGTCTGTCCTGTTATCATTTATATCCTCTGGGATTAAAGTGTGTACGTTCCTGGAGTGACGTGTATGCGATCATACCTTCAGAAAGGAGGTCTGAAGGATATCATAGATTTTGTTCCACGTCGATCTGAAAAGTTTTTGTGGGTTCAGAAAGACAATGTTCTGTGTGATAGACACAAGAAAACAATAAATGAGAATTAATGAAAGACATTTCAGCAAAGTGGCCACAGGTGATCAGTTGTCCCTCAACAGTCAGGGATATGTTCTGGACGGTGTGCGGTTACACACGTGGTTTTCCGAGTTGCTATGTTGTTGTGTATGTGGTTGTCCTGGACTGTTAATTAAGTTTGTACATGTTGAGGTGGAGGTGCGTGTCTATCCTTGCGGTAATTATATGCTCTGGGAATAAAGTGTGTGTGTTTCTGGAGTGGTGTGTGCGCGATGACACCTTCAGAGTGGAGGCCGTTAGGATGCTGGAAAATCCCTTCCAGAACAAGTTGGAAAATTCGGGTGTCCTCGTCTGTTGGAAAGTGTAGAAACACATAGTTGGACGTGCATGTCTGTCCTGGTATCATTTATATCCTCTGGAATTAAAGCTTGTATGTTTCTGGAGTGACGTGCATGCGATCATACCTTCAGAAAGGAGGTCGGAAGGATATTATAGATCTTGTTACACGTCGACCTGAAAAGTTCTTGTGGCTTCACAAGGACAACGTTCTGTGTGATGGACACAAGAAAACAATAAAATGAATTAATGAAAGACATTTCACCAAAGTGGCCACAAGTGATCAGTTATCCCTCAACAGTCAGGGATATGTTCTGGACGGTGTGCGGTTACACATGTGGTTTTCCGAGTTGCTATGTTGTTGCGTATGTGGTTGTACTGGCCTGTTAATTAAGTTTGTACATGTTGAGGTGGAAGTGCGTGTCTATCCTTGTGGTAATTCTATGCTCTGGGAATAAAGTATGTGTGTTTCTGGAGTGGTGTGTGCGATCATACCTTCCGAGTGGAGGTCGGAAGGATGCTGGAAAATCCCTTCCAGAAAGAGTTGAAAAGGCCAGGGTTCTTCTGAGGAACAGGTTCCTGTGTTATGGGCACATGAAAACAACATTTGAGAATTCATCAAAGATATTGTCCTGAAATAGTGATCAATGTTGAGGGTGGAGGGGACACTCAGGCGAGCATTTTGTCCATATTCATTTTTTTTGAGATTCGTGGTGTTCTGCGTAGTGTTACGTGCTCCTCCCCAAACCCCGGTCACGGTGTACCTCCGAGCCCCGAGAGGAGTCACGGCAGAAAGATGTGTTATTCTTTGTGTCAAAGATCAATGGTGAAACCACACCAATTGTTACCAACAAACAAGTATTGCATTAAGGTCACACAAGAATAACAGTACAATAACAATATTAATCAATTGTACAACCAATATATCATTCCTATGATGGTACCATCAGTTTCGTACAATATAACTGCTCAACACTCACTCCACCCCACCATGCATCTCTGCAATCAAATACCACGGACTCCTGCGACGACCCAGATACATTCATAGAGGCTCCGGTCGCAAGTTTGTTTACTTACAAACAGGTCACTCCAGTCCTGTACTCTGGTCAGCTCAGCGCACTCCCACTCATCGACTACGTCATCACAGCAACGCACACAATCGCGCCTCCTGTCTGCAAACCCTGGCAAAATCACCCGAGTTCATCCCCACCGTACAAAGCAACATGAAGCTCACTCTGTTGAATACCCGGTCCCTCGACAACAAAAGCCACTTCCTGAACGACTACATTCTGGACAATAAACTGGACTTTCTCTGTCTCACTGAAACCTGGCAACAACCTCTGGACTACTTCTCACTCAACCTCACTACACCCAATGGATATTCATACATCAATAAACCACGCTCGGAGGGCCGAGGTGGTGGAATTGCCGTAATTCACCGACAGGACATCAAGACCAGCCTCATCTCCATCTCATCTGCTCCATCATTTGAACACCTGGCTTTTAAACTCTCTGGTCACACATTGTCAGTCATGGCAGTCGTCTACCGCCCTCCCAAACCACACCCATCATTCCTGTCTGACTTCTCTTACTTTCTGACCCAGCTCTGTTCCTTCTCCCCCTCAATCCTCCTCCTCGGTGATTTCAATATCCACATGGACTCCACTGACTCCACAATAACCACTGACTTCACTGATTTACTCACCTGCTTTAACCTCACTCAACATGTCAACTTTCCTACCCATAACCATGGTCACATTCTGGATCTTGTCTGCTCTACTGGACTAATTTTGCACCATCTCTCTAGCTCGGACCTCACCCTCTCTGACCACTTAGCCATCACTATGACCATCAACATCCCCACCCCAGCACCAAGGCATTGTCGCATTATCAACTTCCGTAAGCTAAAAACTCTTTCACCTACCTCATTCTCATCCACCCTCTCTGAAAAAATGTCCACTTCTCCCTTCGTTGACCTCCACACTCCTTCTGACCTCACTGACTACGACAACCACACTCTCTCCTTCTGCCTCGACCAGCTTGCGCCTATAAAAACCAAAACAGTTTCTTTCACCCATTCTGCTCCCTGGTTTACCCCTGAACTCCGCCTGATGAAAACTCGTGCTCGCCAACTTGAAAGACTCCGCAATAAAACAGGTCTCACAATTCACTCCCAAGCCTACAATGACCACCTGCAGCACTACAAAGATGCCCTCTCCCGCGCCCGCTCCACCTACTGCTCTTAAATTATCCACTCTGGCTCCGGAAACCCAAAAGCACTCTTCTCTACAATAAACAAACTCCTCAGCCCCCTGGACACCACCACCCAGTCATTCACAGTAGACAACTGCATCTCCTTCCTTTCATTCTTCCAAAACAAAATTGACAACATCTACAACAGCTTAACCACCACCGCACCTGCTCCCCCTCAAACTACCTGCCCCCCCCTTATCCTGCCAACCCCTGTCTCAGTTCTCCCCAGTCTCCCCTACTGACCTCTCTGAACTCCTCATAGGAATGAAAACTGCCACCTGCACTCTTGACCCCATCCGCTCCAGCTTTGTCAAGGCCTCCCTTCCTGCTCTCTCTCCACTTATCACTGCAACAATAAACTCCTCCCTGTCTACATGCATCGTCCCACCATCCCTCAAAATTGCTGCTGTTACCCCCATTCTGAAAAAACCTGGACTCAACCCTGACACCCTTAATAACTTCAGACCCATCTCCAACCTACCCTTTCTGTCAAAAGTTTTGGAACACGCTGTAGCCACTCAACTCAAACATCACCTCTCTGCCGATAACCTGTATGAAACATTCCAATCCGGATTCCGCTCCAACCACAGTACTGAAACTGTTCTCCTCAAAATCACCAACGACCTTCTCCTCTCCTCTGACGCCGGCAACCTCAACATTCTCATCCTCCTCGACCTAAGCGCCGCCTTTGACACAATCAATCACACCATCCTCCTCACCCGACTTGAAACTACCTTTAACATTACCGGCACTGCCCTCTCTTGGATCAAATCTTACCTCTCTGACAGACGCCAGTTCATCTCCATCAATAACTGCAAATCCCCCACTGCTCCGCTCCCCCAAGGTGTCCCCCAAGGTTCAGTTCTCGGCCCCCTCCTCTTCATCCTGTACCTGTCCCCCCTTGGTCACTTAATCCACCGTCATGGTCTCCAATTCCACTGCTTTGCCGATGACATCCAGCTTTTCATCTCCACCAAGTCAATCTCCACCGCCACCCACTCTATCCTGACAAACTGCATCACTGAAATAAAATCCTGGCTTCAAATCAACTTCCTCAAACTTAACTATGATAAATCTGAAATAATCATCATTGGCCCAAAAACGCTCACCAAATCCACCCATAACTTCACCCTCAACATTGACGGTTTCCCAGTATCCACCTCCCCTCACATCCGGAATCTTGGCATCATTTTTGACCAAACCCTCTCCTTCGACAAATACACTAAACAAATCACAAAGACAGCCTTCTTTCACCTGAAAAACATCGCCCGTCTCCGTCCATCCCTCTCCTCCACGGCTGCAGAAACCCTCATCCACGCCTTCATCACCTCCCGTCTGGACTACTGCAACAGCCTCCTCTATGGTTCACCCTCAATAATCATCAATAAACTCCAATACATTCAGAACTCCGCTGCCCGTCTACTCACCCATTCCCGGACCCGTGACCACATCACCCCTGTCCTTTACAAGCTTCACTGGCTTCCTATCCCCCAGAGAATCCAGTACAAAATCCTCCTCTTGACCTACAAAGCCCTCCATCACCTGGCCCCATCCTACCTGACTGACCTCCTCTCCAGACACACTCCCACCCGCAACCTCCGCTCTGCTGGTGCCAACCTCCTGTCCCCCCTCCCCCCCCCCCCCCATCCAGACCAAATTCAGATCCTGGGGGGACAGGGCCTTCTCCATCGCTGCTCCCACCCTCTGGAACTCACTACCTCACACCATCAGAGACTCCTCCTCACTCACCACATTCAAAACATCACTCAAGACCCACCTGTTCAACACTGCATTTAACATTTAACCCACAGCATTTAACCCCTGACTATCTCTTCTCCTTCTCCTTCCTTTTGCTTTGATAATTATTTACCTATTTATTTTTGTCTTTTTGCACTTGTTTTTTGTACTCTGTCAAAGCGTCTTTGGGCTTTTTGAAAAGCGCTATATAAAATAAATGTATTATTATTATTATTATTATTATTATTATAATTCACTGTGCTCCAAGTGAGCGAAAAGAGCATTCCCAATGTCTCTGTCCCAGCTTCAAACCAAAGTCGATCCACGCTCCAGTGATCGTCAGAACGATGTTCTATCGACACCAGAATCCCGCTCGGTTGACAGTCACACTGCCAAAGATGGGCAAAGGTGTACTCAAGAGACGACTGAGAAATCACATCTTCGGGTATGGATTTTCAACGGCTCCCCACATGGCGAACCGCAAATTCCCACTCAAAATCCATGTTACATATGCAAACCAAGCTAACGGCTGGATGCGTTGAAATGGTTGGAGCGAGGTGAAAAACCTGGAGCAATGCGAAATCAGGCGCGAGGCAAAATGGCCAACGGTCCGTTCTCGAGACGTAACGGCACTCCAATGATTCTCTTCGGAATCAATGGCAAAACCTGTCACGCAGGTTTATCTGTCACAGCGATAACAACTCTGTCGCAGGAATCCCTTTCCCAGGAAATCCAAAGTTCACTCGTGACCCTCGTTCGCCAGCGTTTGCTCAAGACCTCCAAGCAGCTCGGCTCCTTCTCCGAACTCACTTGCTCCGCCTCTTTTTCCTCTTCTTCTTCCTCCTCTTCTTCGTCCGGTTCCCGAACCGGTTTCCGGTTTCTTTTTAAAACATTAATTTTTTTTACCTTTTGAAAACAGTTATCTCCAATTCACTTAAACGATAACAATAATATTACATGGAACCATAAATGTTTACAATGGATGAGAACCACAACAACGGAATTGACGAATCCGTAACAGTTGGAATGGACGAGTGGTATTCTATTCTATAGGTAACAACCACACCTGAGGACTGTCAGAATGTAGCAACCACACGAGGAAAGGCAAATTCATAGTCCCTTCTCTGATGGTATGTGCCGGATTTTACTGACAGGTGTGAGAGAGGAAAGGTTTAGTGACAATCGCTGTGATTTCAACACAAATTAACCAATACTCATCAAAGTGATTTCAACACACAGCAACCAATACTCATCTAAGTGGTTTCAAAGGAATCTTCTCCTCCACATCACCTGTATATTTTCCATTCCTCTCACCACTCCCAACCTCTGCTCCTTTACCATGCTTTGGTTAGAACAGGTTGAGAACGCAGGTCTGACACGAAAGAATACAGATGCTGTTCAGGGACGGGTTGAGTCTTGAATCGAAAGATCATCACCAAGGTCTACATGAATGAACCATACATTTCTGGCAGATCAGATCGCTAAATTTAACCTTTCGTGGACCATTTTATTATAAATTTCCTTCATAAATGAACAACTCATCCTCTGAAATATATAAATCTGTTGTTGACCTAATAACGTCCTCACAACACCCAAACGCGGGATGACAGACATTTAGCTGCTCGAAGGTTCTTCGGCAGGAGACGAACCATCCGTTCAACCACCTTAAGATACGGTGCCAAGTGTGAGTGTGTTACATCAAAACGCCGCAACTTCCACAAATTGAAAATTTCGAGGAACCACGCAGTGACCACCGCACAGGACACATGTGGCCATTGATGGTGCAGTCCAGAAGTAACGGATCAAACGGGCACCTCCGGTTCCTTTTCACTGGAAAGAGCCTGGAAAGTATTTAGTTTCCTCAAAAGTCATAGATGTGCTCTGGAGGGTGCGTGGTTACATATGTGGTTGTCCTCATCTGATGAAAAGTGTAGACACACTTAGTTGGAGGTGCATGTCTGTGCTAGTATCATTCCTATCATCTGGGATTAAAGTGCGCGTGTTTCTGGAGTGATGTGTGTGCGATCATACCTTCAGAATGGAGGTCGGAAGGAAGTTGGAAAGTTCCTTCCAGAAAGAGATGAAGAAGCCGAGGTTCTTCTGAGGAACAGGTTCCTGTGTTATGGACACATGAAAACAAGATTTGAGAATTAATCAAAGATATTGTACTGAAATACTGATCAATGTTGAGGGCGAGCGGGCACTCAGGCGAGCACTTTGTCCATATTTATTTGTTTTGAGATCAGTGGTGTTCTGCGTAGGAAGGTACGAGGGGAATTCCATTCTATAGGAACAAGCGTTACGCCTCGGCCTGGTTGGCCATGTCACTCAATGGTGAAGAATCACTTTTAAAATTCTGCTATCTGGATCCTGATCCGGACCGGATCTTCTCCAAAATGGAATCGATTCTTATTTGACATACACACAACCTGTCCAACAAGTTTCGTCCAAATCCATCCACAACTTTTTTGAAATATCCTGCTATGTATCGTTTTTCGCCCTTTCTCCCAATGGTGAAGAATCACTTAGAAATTAAATAATTGTCAGGATGACCCAACCATACCAGGAAAGGTAAACTCATAATCCCTTCTCTTATCATCATCTCCTCTCCTATCGAGGTAAACATCCTCTCCTGTCCCCGGGACACATTTATTTCTCTGCATTCTATCAAGGGCGTTTTGGGAGGTGATGCTTTTCCTAGTTTGCATTTTGATGCCCATTAGCCACCTTCACCACATCACCAAAAAATTTCAATTTCTCTCACCACTCCCTACCTGGTGTCCGCCTGATGGTCGGAAGGCCGATGTGGGGGGGGGGGGGGGGGGGGGGAGGGGGGAGGATTGGCGATGCGTGTTTACATTCCACCCACTTTAATTTTGAGGTGGGGTGGCCTGTAGACTCATACTCCTTACTACATGTACTATCTTGGGTCCTTCCTTCCTTCTTTCTTTCTTTTTAATTTCTTCATGTCTCTAAATGCAAAAATCATTTTCAGTGAATTCGATCTTATTTTAACTGAAAATTTTGGTTTGTCCCTGGCCTAAGAAAATTTCATTATTTTTCTTTTCTTTTTGTGAGAAATTTATAATGTTGTTGCAAACACATTGGATAATTTTAGTGTTTCAAACGATTATAATTGTTGTTTTATATTGTCTGTAAAATAAACTTAGGATGAAATGACATTAACCCGACTAGTGAGGTACCCGTGCTACGCACGGGTGGGAGGCCACGGGCAACCAGACAATGCAGAAACGGCGAATGCTAAAGCATGAAACCAATAAATTCCACATTCCTGTAGCACCTTCAATCGCATGTCAGACATGCACAGCAAGTTCGTGAAGGACTTCCATGAAAAACGTACCCGTTCGCAAACAAATGGGTGTGTTCACGTATAGAAACATCGATCGTGGGTCCGTGGCGAATCTGCATATAGCGATCCGCGAAGTTCACGTTTAGAAAGTAGAAACCATCACGGCATGTCGTCATTCACTTGAACTAGAAGTAGATATCTCTTTTTTCATTCCAAACAGCATAACTCCAATCACAAATTAATCACAAAATAAACTTTTAACAACATTGTTAATGTTTCCTTCATTGTAAATCTACCAAGTCAACAGTTAAAAGGATTTTGAGACGATATTACGGCCTTGGCAAGATCGATGGAGACAGCGATTTGTTATCTTATACACCGCCCAAATAGCTGTGTGGAATTCTCTCATGTAGAGATTAAAGTCACGTCGTTTGAACTTTGGCCAAGGTCATTATTTACTTTTAATGATATTTATATACAAATCAAAAAGAAGATAATTGGTTTTGGGTCGTCCTTTCTGCATATCTCGTGGGATTGTGAGTTGGAGAGACGACCATGATGGCGGGAGGGGGTTGGCATCTCTCAAGCAGGGATTCAACCCATGTCCTTATAAAAGGTCTTTGTCCGAGGTCATTATTTTTAACTGTGTGTTTTCATTCGTCAGGTTGCGATCGGTGCAGCCGTTTGTGTGGCACCCGGGAAAATAACGTTATGCGGGAGTCCAAACCTGAAAATGCTAGAGGCCAAAGCTGAAATTGGGAAAACAATACAGCCCATTTTCCTCCAGGAGATCCCAGAATTACCCACCCAAAATATCGTTGCGATCGGTTCAGCCGTTTCTGCGGTACCTTCGAATGGACGAACAGACAGACGGACGGACATTTGGTGAATTATGGTAAGATAATGCACTCTATGGGCCTGGGAGGCCTTGCAGCTTTTTCTTTTGGAATAACTTTATGATGAAAACGTTGATCTGCATGATCTTTCCTGGAAGCTCCTATAAAGTGGTGAGATATTCCTGTGTTGTTTGTAAAAAAAACAAATTCGTTCGGTTCCGAGTAAAACGTTCAATTCATAACACGACTCCAACGCCCAGTTCGTTATCGGCGTTATTTTCATCTCCCTCATTTGCATGACAATAGTTCTCGTTCCAGTGAATGTTGTAAACACTGAATCGTGTTCACGAGTCATCTGTGACGTCATCTCGTCAGTGCAGCTTCCCATTATCTTGTGGTTTGTGAGTTTTTCTTGACTTTGCGTTGGTTGTTTCGACACCTTGACTCTTCGATTCTTCGAACTTCAATTCCTTTGAACAAAGATTTGGTTGAATTCGGACCATCGGGCAACCACCGCCTTACCCACCTCTGCTCCTTTACCATCGTTTGGCTATAACAGGTTGAGAATGCAGATCTGACCCGAATGAGTAACGGGTACAAGTGCTGATCAGGGACCAGTTCAGGGCAAGTCGGATCTTGAATCGAAAGATCATCAACAAGATCTCCATTAATGAACATGAATGTTCTGTCAGCTCCGATCGCTAAATTTAACCCTTCGTGGCCCATTTTATGATAAATTTAGTTCATAAATGATCAACTCATCTTACTATAATTCACCAAATGTCCATCTGTCTGTTCGAAGGTACCGTAAAAACTGCTGAACCGATCGCAAAGATATTTTGGGTGGGTAATCCTGGGACCCCAGTGAGTCGAATAGGCTATTTAGTTTTCCCAATTTCAGCTTTAGTCTCCAGCATTCTCAGGTTTGGACTCACGCATAACATTTGCGTTCGCATAACGTTCATTGTTCTCATTGTGACGATGTTGTTTTCCCAGGTGCCGCACAAACGGCTGCACCGATCACTGCATTTGCGTTCGCATAACGTTCATTGTTCTCATTGTGACGATGTTGTTTACCCGGGTGCCGCACAAACGGCTGCACCGATCACTGCACGGCTGCACCGATCGAACTCGGTGACCTCGGACAAAGACCTTTTATATTTTACTAGCAGAAGTACCCGGCATTGCCGGGCGGGGGAGGGGAGGGGGCGGGGAGGGGAACGGGGGGAGAGCGAGCCCCTTGGTAAAGCGAGCGATTTATTTTTTTTCATAGCGTCATAGCGTCATAGCGTTCATAGCGTTTCATAGCGGCATAGTGATTTTTTTTTTTTCATAGTGTCATAGCGTCATCGCGATTTTTTTTTTCATAGCGTCATAGCGTTATAGCGTTTCATAGCGTCATATCGTTCATAGCGTTTCATAGCTTCATAGCGATTTTTTTTTTCATAGCGTCATAGCGTCATATCGTTCATAGCGTTCATAGCATCATCACGTGATCGCTCTGAGCGAATCAGCGCCCACCTGCTCTGATTCCGTTGATTCCGTGCACTGAAATGCGGAGTTAAATATGAATAAAAAATATGGATCGTCAAATATTTTGAGTTCGGCCATGTTCGTCCCAGGCGCAATGGCCATGTCTATGCCAAATATCAAGCACGTAAGCCTCTCCGTTTAGGAGTCTATCGGTAACATTACACACACACACACACACACACACACACACACACACACACACACACACACACACACACACACACTGTGTTTTATATATATATAGATAAGGACACGGGTTGAATCCCTGCTTGAGAGAATTCTAACACATTTCAACTGAAGGAAACATGTATCGGGAGTACATACGACATAGCGATTGTGAACATGATTAGTTTAATCTCCACATGAGAGAATTCAACAGAGCTATTTGGGCGGTGAATACGCCAACAGATCACTGTCTTCATCGATCTTGCCAAGGCCATAACAGCTATCGGCTCAAAATCCTTTTAACTGTTGATTGGGAAGTTTTTACAATGAAGGAAACACGTATCGGGAGTACATATGGCATCGGGAGGACTAACTGCACACGTCTTCAGGATCAAGCTTAAATCTCTCATGGCGGATCTGAAGAGCGCAATGCTTGGAGAAGTGGTGGGCACCTTCGGCATGAAGGAGGATCAGAAACGTGGACTCCCACACTGCCACATCCTGCTCATACTTGCTCCCGCATTACTTTATTTTCCCGGGTGCCGCACAAACGGCTGCACCGATCGAGATTTAACGGATGTTTATATAAATCGTTTAAAAGAAAAAAAGCCTTCAATTTCTGATATTTAGCCTTTTCATTTGGGCCTCCCAATTGAAGCCCCGCCCATAGGGCAGGTACCGTTGCTAGTCTTCTGAAATATATAAACCTGTTCTTCACCTCATAACGTTCTGACAACAATTAAATGCGGGATGTCAGACTGTGAACTTGTCGAAGGTTCCACCACAGGAGACGAACCGTCAGTTCAAACCTCAGGAAAAGGGCGTCAAGTTTGAATGCGTTACCGCATGATGCCATGACGAGGACACATCGCAAATGCAGACTCTGGAAATCTTCCAGAGACACACAAAGAGCACCGCACAAAGTGGACATTTTTCTGGAGTTTAGTTTTTGTGAAAAAGGGAAACGAACGAGTCGGAAAGACGGAACCTTCTCGGTACTTGAAGAACACATGAAGGACACGATATGAACTTTGACGCATGCGGCAATTTGTCCCATGAAGCCTCCGTTACATCAACACCACATCAATATAATCTACAGCATTGAACGGAGAACTCGGTCGATAAATGTCTGAGGAAACGCGTGAAGAAACCGTCCGTTTAAAACTCACCTCTTTGAAGATGTCACCCCGTCCATGGTGGTAAATGGGGTGAAAGATAGTAATTGTAGATAGTACAAGCAAAAAGAGCACGATGAGACACGACACAACCTTCATGTTTCGCTTCTCACGAACAATGGGAGGAACAGCGATTGTGCGTTCAATTATATATACCGAGAGCAATTGTAACCATGGAGACAGAGAGTACAACGGATAACTAGATCGGAACAGTTTCATGCTAATGTTAAAAACTTTGCTTTAAAACAAGATAATTCACAATTAAAAGAATTAACATTTCCTGGATGAACACTTTTAATTATAAACGGCTGCTTTCATATTTAATTTTCATTTATATCCTTCAATTGAACGAGTAAGGCAACATTTTCATTCCCATTAAATAATTCATTCTGACTTGGTTCATCACCATGGCAATGGATGTTCATTGAACAGAATTTCATTCCTGATGTTTTTCAACCATTAAATCTGTAAATAACCCCAGAACAAAAACAAATAAACAGGAGTGTGTGGGCTGCACCCAAACGCGGGATGTCCGACATTGAGCTGCTCGAAGGTTCTTCGGCAGGAGACGAACCATCCGTTCAACCACCTTAAGATACGGTGCCAAGTGTGAGTGTGTTATATCATAATGCCACAACTTCCACAAATTGAAAATTTCGAGGAACCATGCAATGACCACCGCACAGGACACATGTGGCCATTGGTGGTTCAGTCAAGAAGTAACGGATCAAACGGACACCTCCGGTTCCTTTTCACTGGATAGGACAGCCTGGAAAGTATTTAATTTCCTCAAAAGTCATAGATGTGCTCTGGAGGGTGCGTGGTTACACATGTGGTTGTCCTCATCTGATGAAAACTGTGGACACACTTAGTTGGAGGTGCACGTCTGTGCTAGTATCATTTATGTCATCTGGGATTAAAGTGCGCGTGTTTCTGGAGTGATGTGTATGCGATCATACCTTCAGAATGGAGGTCGGAAGGAAGTTGGAAACTTCCTTCCAGAAAGACTTGAAAAAGCCAGGGTTCTTCTGAGGAACAGGTTCCTGTGTTATGGGCACATGAAAATAAGATTTGAGAATTAATCAAAGATATTGTACTGAAATAGTGATCAATGTTGTTGGGTGAGGGGACACTCAGGCGAGCATTTTGTCCATATTCATTTGTTTTGAGATCAGTGGTGATCTGTGTAGGAATGTACGAGGGGAATTCCATTCTATAGGAATTAACCACACATGAGGACTGTCATGATGTTTCAACCACACCAGGAAAGGCAAACTCATAGTCCCTTCTTTGATGGTATGTACCGGATTTTACTGACAGGTGTGAGAGAGGAAAGGTTTGCTGACAATCCCACATCAGGGATTTGAATCTGGGATCGCAGCATCTTGACCACAGGTTCCAATAGGAACATCTAACATCCCAACCCAGAACAGATTTCTCCTCACTATCAGGAAAATGGGTTTGTGAAGGAATTAATGTTGCCATGCGGGAATAAAACCGAGAAGGTTGGAAGGCTGATGGAGATTTTTTTTTCTGAGAAGATGAATAGAAAGTCCCAGAGATGCTGCAGGCCAGGAACTAGAACATAAAGTACCATTCCCAACACTAGTCAATGTGATTTCAACCCAAACTAACCAACACGAGTCAACGTGATATAAACCCAACTTAACCAATCCTTAATTACCTTAATCCTTAATAACCAATCCTCAACTTAATATAAACCCAATCCCCCCCACCCCCCACGCCTCCTGCCCCCAAGTCCTCTCCCTCTCACACTTCTCCCTGCTCTCAAATGTTGTGGTTGTGTGCTTCCCCTTCTCTCCCCATCTTGTCTTCCGCTCCCTCTTTTTGTATATTTTCTTTGTCTGGTTGATTTGTTTGTGAAATAAATGTTAGCTCTTTCACGAGCCTCGATTCAGTATACAAAAAAAACAAACAAAAAAAAACAACACTCGGCAATGTGATTTCAACACAAACTATCCAATACTTGTTGAAGTGATTTCAACCCAAACTAACCAATACTCGTCAAAGTGTTTTTTTTTTTTGTTCGTTTGTTTTTTTTTGTATACTGAATCGAGGCTCGTGAAAGAGCTAACATTTATTTCACAAACAAATCAACCAGACAAACAAAATATATAAAAAGAGGGAGCGGAAGACAAGATGGAGAGAGAAGGGGAAGCACACAAACATAACATTTGAGAGCAGGGAGATGTGTGGGAGGGAGAGGGCTTGGGGGGGGGGCGCGGGAAAGGGGGGAGGGGGGTGGGAGAAGTACAAAACACAAGGACACCAAGGACTTCCAGGACAGAAGTTAGTATTTCAAAAAAGTGGAATTGGGGTGAAATTAGCGGGGGTAGAAAAGATCAAGGTTTTGGATGTGGGAAGATAAGAGATGGTGGTGAACAGCTGTTTTAAAGACCTGGAGGGTGGAGTGGGATTGAAGAGAGTGAGGGAGTTTGTTCCAGAGGCGGGAGAAAAGAGGAATGAAGGAGTGAAGGTGAGCAGAGAGTTTTGATTTTGGCAGTTTAACCATAAGAGGGTTGCAGGCAGATCTTGTGCGACCTGTAGGAATATTTGCGGGACAGAGCCCAGAGAGAGCTGGGGGGGCATGGCCAGAGAGGAGTCGGTAGAAGACGGTAGATTTAATCTTCAACATTGGACGGAGAACTCGGTGGATAAATATCGGGGGAATTACATAAATACACTGTCCGTTTAAAACTCACCTCTTTGAAGATGTCACCCCGTACATGGTGGTAAATGGGGTGAAAGATGGCAATTGATAAAAGTACAAGCAAAAAGAGCGTGATGAGACGAGATACAACCTCCATGTTTCACTTCTCACGAACAATGGAACAGCGATTGTGGGTTCAATTAAATAACACTGAGAACAATTGTAACCATAGAGAAAGAGAGGACAACGGATAACTCGATCGAACAGTTGAATTACAAATAACTATAAACGTTAAAATAAGATAACTCGCAATTAAAACATTTAAAATTTACTTGATGAACACTTTGATTTATAAACAGTCATTTTAATTTCAATATTTTAATTTTCAGACATATCCTTCAATTGAACGAATGAGGCAAAAAAATTATTTCCTATTTATGTTTCATTCTGTCATCCCTTCATCCCCATGGCAACAGATGTTAATTGATCAGGTTTGCATTACTGATGTTTTTTCAACATGAAACTCCCTGGGCCCGGCGTGTCTTCAAATCAACATGTAACTCCCTGGGCCTGGCTTGGCTTCAAATCAACGTCACTGTCTGGGCCTGGCTTGGCTTCAAATCAACATGAAACTCCATGGGCCTGGCTTCGCTTCAAATCAACATGAAACTCCATGGGCCTGGCTTGGCTTCAAATCAGCATGTACCTCACTGGGCCTGGCTTGCCTTCAAATCAACGTCACTCTCTGGGCCTGGCTTGGCTTCAAATCAACATGAAACTCCATGGGCCTGGCTTGGCTTCAAATCAACATGAAACTCCCTGGGCCTGGCTTCGCTTCAAATCAACATGTCACTCTCTGGGCCTGGCTTGGCTTCAAAGCAACATGTCACTCTCTGGTCCTGGCTTCGCTTAAAATCAACATGTCACTCTCTGGGCCTGGCTTGGCTTCAAATCAATATATCACTCTCTGGGCCTGGCTTGGCTTCAAATCAACATCTCACTCTCTGGGCCTGGCGTGGCTTCAAATCAACACGCAACTCTGGGCCTGGCTTGGGCGTGGCTTCAAATTAAACCGGCCTCGCCTCGCCAGTGCTAATTTGGTGCCTGACAAGACCTGTGCGTCCAACATCCTCGGGAGAGAGAGAAAAAAACATCTAAGTTCTTACCAACCAAATTGTGCAATATCTCTACCTGCTCCGATGTTGGGCCCTCTTCAGAGCGTGTCATCATGTCCCACACTCCCTCTGGCCAATCACATTTCCCCAAAATTTCCCCTCTTTCCGGCTGTACTGGCAAGCATGTGAATCCACTTCCTCCAGTGACCTCTACTACACGACTGCATTTGGCTACGATGGCTCCGCCCCTTACAGTGCGAGGGCTGTCGGACAAGATGAGCAGCCTAACTGCCAACATAGGCCCACGGGTGTCTACTAGGGTGCAACCCACCATCAATCCCTCGGTCCCCTGCGAGGACCACGACTCCACAAGCCTCAGCTGGCCAATGGGTTGAGTACCTGCTGCTAACTCTGCCATCACCACTGTCTCGGACCTGGGAGGCACGGTCACAGTGTGTGGCACCTCTAGCCACGTCCCCTGCACCTCCTGGTCATCCCCCATTCCCACCAACTGCAGCCTCTCAGTGCCCAACTACATATGACCATGCCCAAAGTCTAGTTGGCAGTCGTGTTCCACCAGGAAACTCAATCCCAGCCGAGCATGGCCCCGTACGCTCAGCTCATTCTAGTTTCCCGCACACTCTATTGCGACAGGCCCAGGCATAGGTGATGGTCCTCTTTCTGGCACCTGTGGACCCACTGGGGGCCCCCACCTGTCTGGACTGTGAAGCCTGTTAGGAGGAGGTGGCCCAGGTGGTTGCCGACAATCCCTCTGCCGGTGCCCCCTTCTCCCACATCTAAAACAAGTCCCCATGAACGGACCGCTCTGGTACCCAGGCGGAGCATCCCTTACTCCCGGACCATCCTGATGAAAATCAGGCCGTCCTGATGGCAAACCTGGACCAGACTGCCGTGACTCACCCCCTGCAAATTTACCCCCTGTCAAACCTGACAGCTGG
Source organism: Myxine glutinosa (assembly GCF_964187855.1). Lineage (NCBI taxonomy): Eukaryota > Metazoa > Chordata > Myxini > Myxiniformes > Myxinidae > Myxine > Myxine glutinosa. Next base: position 167,616,287 of record NC_136267.1, on the reverse strand, counting down.
CGGCTGATCCCCCTTAACATTCGGCCTATGACCATATCCTCCGGCTTCTCTTCCTGGTCCCGCACCTCCGCCTGCCGTACCGTCACAGGTGCCCTCTCTGATGCGCGGTTCGACCTCCTCAAAAAGGTCAGTCTCGCCGCGCATTCCACTGCTCGGTGCACCGTGGCCGGGTCCTGCAACTCCACCAGAATCCGGACCTCGGGGTCAGGAAGAGCCGCCATAAATTTCTCTATCGCCAGCTTATCCCACGCTTGTGCGGGTAGGTCCCGGTATGCAACCCTCACAGATTGGTAAATATCCTGGGCCATCTCCTGCAACGTCTCGTTTGGTTTCTGCCTACGATGCAGCAGCTGTGCCCTGACCAGGTCGCACCTCGCACTTGTCCCATACCTGTGGTTCAAGGCATCACAGTTGCCCTTACTGGTCAATATTCCCTCTGGGACTACGATTAGCACGTCTGCGGCTGACCCCCTCAGTGTTGCCACCAGATTCCCCATGCGCTCCCGCTCTCCCCAACCATTGAGCTGAGACACACATTCAAATTGTGTCAGGAAAGCCTCCAAACTCCCCGACCCATCAAAATGCACAAGGGGGATTGCCTTTCCAGAGACTCTACTCCCCGATTCCCCTCTGTCCAAATCCAGCCCGAGGCCAAAACACCCCCCAACTGGGTAATCGGTTTCGGAGTCTCTGGTGCCCAAATGTGGTTTGTGGGGAGGGTCCCTTGGGTCACCTTAATCTCGTCCTGGAGATCCTTAACGGACCGACTCACCTCTTCCCCTCAGACTGTTTGACCCGAGCAACCTCTCCTTTGATGGTATTGTCCCAGGCCTCCAGTCGCTCCTTCATCAAATCACTCAGCCTGTCATCAGTCAATTGCGGCCCCCACGGGCCTTTATCAACAAACACCCACTCCTGCTCCGTTACACGGGCTTCCAACCCTGTTACCTCCTCGGCCAATTCGACCCCTTGTTGTTTGAGGAGTCCCCATTCCTCTACCTGTTGCCGCATTCTGGCATCCACCCGGCCCCGATGGCCTTCCAGATCTCCATTTACTTTATCAATTCTGGTATTTGTGGCGCCAATTCTATCCTCCAATTTCCCCCCCATTCGGACAGCCTGGGTCATGCCCTCTTCTATTTTCGATGTTAATTCTTCCCTCTTTAGCTCTAACTCTATCCCCATGGACTTTTCCATTTCACCGAATTTAGTTTCTACTTTGCCCTCAAATTCACCCAGTCCGTCTGTAATTTGATTTTGCATTTTCCCCTCAATGTTATCAATTCGTTCCCCCAGTTGTTGTTATTTCCTCTATTTTATCAAATCTGTTTTCCATCCTATCCATCTGTTCCTTTAATTCCCCCCTCAATCCATCAATTTTATCACTCTGGGCATTCAATTCCCCCTTCAACCCATCAATTTTCTTTCCCATTCCTTCACTGTGTCCTTCCAATCGATCACTCATTCCCTTCATTCCTTCCCTATATTCATTCCCCTGGGACTCCATTTTATTGGTCATCTCTAACATAAAATCCCTATTTCATTCCATCCATTTTGTTATTTAATCGCTCATTCTGAGCATTCATTCCCTCAAATTTATCGTTCATTTCCCTCATTTCATTCCTTTGGGAATACATTTTTTCACTCATTCCCTTAATCTCCCTGAATAATCGATCCCAAATCTGGTCGGGTATCGCGGCCGCTCCAATTGTTCCCGGCTCCCCGGGAGGGGAGGAGGATGGGTTGGTGCTCAGGACGGGGGAGGTTCCAAGACTAACCTCCAATTCCCCTACCTCCAGTTCACCTTCTGAGCTGACAGAAGCCTCGCAACGCACCTCCATTTCACCGACCTCCGACATCCGCTTTGAGGAAAAGTCGTTTCCCGCGCGCGTATTTATTTTTACCTCACAAATAAAATTTACATTTTCCGAAGACGCGATATCGCGCTTCGTGTGCCGAATCGACGATGCAAATTTCTCCGCCTCGACACGATGAACAAATTTCGGTTCCAAATGCTGGGCGGGATTTTTCACCCAGCCGGCGTCGACTCGCTACCTCCGGACAAAAAAATTGTCCGCGAGGTTCGAATCCCAACTGCCTGACAAACATTTGTCGTGCGGCCGCCTCTGATGAAAATCAGGCGGTCACGGAGGCCGATCGCGAAGGCCTTAGCTCTCGAGGCGAAAACTCAATGGCGGACTCGAAGATAGAAAGCTATACACAATTGTGCAGGGTGGAGGGGCGGCGCAAGACCCCTGCAGTCCAACCTGTTCTCAGGGCGTCTCCAATGCTGCTGCATATTAAATAAATCATACGGAAAACTGCGTTCAAGTATAATTATACAGAAAATACAATGATTAATTAACGGTTCTGAGAACAAAGAAATGCCGCGCTATGCTATGATGCTCTAAACCCCCTATATGGAGTACTCCCACTCGACAGACTTATTAAACAAACAAAACGAAATGAACAAGGAGGGTGTGTGTGCTTGTGGTGCGTTCTTAGCTTTGCTCGCTCGGGAGCATGGCGTGGAGATGGTGCAGGCATCGAACAGCTAGGCCCCGACACGTAGTACGGGAAGGGGGTCTCCCCGACGCGACTCGCTCGCCGGCCCCGGTCCTCTCGCACCCAAACTCTCAAACGCTCGCGCCTCGCCTCGTCCGAAGGACCACGGTTCCAGCCGCTGTCGTCTCTGCTCGGCGCTTTGGAGATCGTGGGTGGTCGGCGATGGAACGCGCGAGGCCACGAACGCGGCAACCAACGGGCGAACGTCGGCACAACAGCCGGCCACGCAAGCACGCGATCGCGATCCGATAGTGGCATGACGCCATGACGTCGACACGTCCCAAATGCGGACACCGAAGTCCTCCCGGAAACGCGCAACAACCATCGCACAAAGTGGACATTTTGGTGAGAGTTTAGTTTTAATGGAAAAGGAAAAAGAACGAGTCGAACGACGGAACCTTCTCGGTACTTAAGGACAAGAGAGGAACTTTTACACAGGAGAAGGTCATTTGTCCCATCAAGTCTATGTCATGTCAACACCACATCAATTTAATATTCAACATTGGACGGAGAACTCGGTGGATAAATATCGGGAAAATTACATGAAGAAACTGTCCCTTTAAAACTCACCTCTTTGAAGATGTCACCCCGTACATGGTGGTAAATGGGGTGAAAGATGGTAATTGATAAGAGTACGAGCAAAAACAGCGCGATGAGACGAGACACAACCTTCATGTTTCACTTCTCACGAACAATGGAAGGAACAGCAATTGTGGGTTCAATTATGACGCTGAGAACAATTGTAACCATAGAGACAGAGAGGACAACGGATAACTCGATCGGAAGTTTAATTACAAATAACTAGAAACATTAAAATAAGATAACTCGCAATTCAAACAATTAACATTTACGAGATGAACACTTTTATTTTTAAACAGTAATTTTAATTTCAGTGTTTTAATTTTCAGAAATATCCTTCAATTGAACGAATGAGGCAAAAAATTTCATTCCGATTTATGTTTCATTCTGTCATCCCTTCATCCCCATGGCAACAGATGTCAATTGATCAGGTTTGCATTGCTGATGTTTTTTCAACATGTAACTCATGTATCAACATGTAACTCCCTGGGCCTGGCTTGGCTTCAAATCAACATGCAACTCACTGGGCCTGGCTCAGCTTCAAATCAACATGTAAATCTCTGGGCCTGGCTCGGCTTCAAATCAACATGTAACTCTCTGGGCCTGGCTCGGCTTCAAATTAACATGTAACTCCCTGGGCCTAGCTTGGCTTCAAATCAACATGTAACTCTCTGGGCCTGGCTCAGCTTCAAATCAACATGTAACTCTCTGGGCCTGGCTCGGCTTCAAATCAACATGTAACTCCCTGGGCCTAACAAAAACAGCACAAATTCGTCTCTTTCAATCTCCAAATTATTTCCTGAAATTCCTAGTAGTGTGCATTTGCTTTTTTCTTTTTCTTTTTTTGTTGTATACTGAATCGAGGCTCGTGAAAGAGCTAACATTTACTTCACAGACAAATCAACCAGACAAACAAAATATATAAAAAGAGGGAGAGGAAGACAAGATGGGGAGAGACGGGAAGCACACAAACACAACATTTGAGAGCAGGGAGATGTGTGGGAGGGAGAGGGCTTGGGGGGGGGGGGGGGCGTGGGAAGGGGGAGAGGGTGGGAGAAGTATAAAACACAAGGACACCAAGGATCTCCAGGACAGAAGTTAGTATTTCAAAAAAATGGAATTGGGGTGAAATTAGCGGGGGTAGAAAAGATCAAGGTTTTGGATGTGGGAAGATAAGAGATGGTGGTGAACAGCTGTTTTAAAGACCTGGAGGGTGGAGTGGGATTGAAGAGAGTGAGGGAGTTTGTTCCAGAGGTGGGAGAAAAGAGGCATGAAGGAGTGAAGGTGAGCAGAGAGTTTTGATTTTGGCAGTTTAACCATAAGAGGGTTGCAGGCAGATCTTGTGCGACCTGTAGGAATATTTGCGGGACAGAGCCCAGAGAGAGCTGGGGGGGCATGGCCAGAGCGGAGTCGGTAGAAGACGGTAGATTTAATCTTCAACATTGGACGGAGAACTCGGTGGATAAATATCGGGGGAATTACATAAATACACTGTCCGTTTAAAACTCACCTCTTTGAAGATGTCACCCCGTACATGGTGGTAAATGGGGTGAAAGATGGTAATTGATAAAAGTACAAGCAAAAAGAGCGTGATGAGACGAGATACAACCTCCATGTTTCACTTCTCACGAACAATGGAAGGAACAGCGATTGTGGGTTCAATTAAATAACACTGAGAACAATTGTAACCATAGAGAAAGAGAGGACAACGGATAACTCGATCGAACAGTTTAATTACAAATAACTATAAACGTTAAAATAAGATAACTAGCAATTAAAACAATTAACATTTACTTGATGAACACTTTGATTTATAAACAGGAATTTTAATTTCAATATTTTAATTTTCAGACATATCCTTCAATTGAACGAATGAGGCAAAAAAATTAATTCCTATTCATGTTTCATTCTGTCATCCCTTCATCCCCATGGCAACAGATGTTAATTGATCAGGTTTGCATTACTGATGTATTTTCAACATGAAACTGCCTGGGCCCGGCGTGTCTTCAAATCAACATGTAACTCCCTGGGCCTGGCTTGCCTTCAAATCAACGTCACTCTCTGGGCCTGGCTTGGCTTCAAATCAACATGAAACTCCATGGGCCTGGCTTGGCTTCAAATCAACATGTAACTCCCTGGGCCTGGCTTGGCTGCAAATCAACATGTAACTCTCTGGGCCTGGCTTGCCTTCAAATCAACATGAAACTCCATGGGCCTGGCTTGGCTTCAAATCAACATGTAACTCCCTGGGCCTGGCTTGCCTTCAAATCAACGTCACTCTATGGGCCTGGCTTGGCTTCAAATCAACATGAAACTCCATGGGCCTGGCTTGGCTTCAAATCAACATGAAACTCCCTGGGCCTGGCTTCGCTTCAAATCAACATGTCACTCTCTGGGCCTGGCTTGGCTTCAAAGCAACATGTCACTCTCTGGGCCTGGCTTGGCTTCAAATCAACATCTCACTCTTTGGGCCTGGCGTGGCTTCAAATCAACACGCAACTCTGGGCCTGGCTTGGGCGTGGCTTCAAATTAAACCGGCCTCGCCTCGCCAGTGCTAATTTGGTGCCTGACGAGACTCGTGCGTCCAACATCCTCGGGGGAGAGAGAAAAAAACATCTAAGTTCTTACCAACCAAATTGTGCAATATCTCTACCTGCTCCGATGTTGGGCCCTCTTCAGAGCGTGTCATCATGTCTCACACTCCCTCTGGCCAATCACATTTCCCCAAAATTTCCCCTCTTTCCGGCTGTACTGGCAAGCATGTGAATCCACTTCCTCCGGTGACCTCTACTACACGACTGCGTTTGGCTACGATGGCTCCGCCCCTTACAGTGCGAGGGCTGTCGGACAAGTTGAGCAGCCTAACTGCCAACATAGGCCCACGGGTGTCTACGAGGGTACAACCCACCATCAATCCCTCGGTCCCCTGCGAGGACCACGACTCCACAAGCCCCAGCTGGCCAATGGGTTGAGTACCTGCTGCTAACTCTGCCATCACCACTGTCTCGGACCTGGGAGGCACGGTCACAGTGCGTGGCACCTCTAGCCACGTCCCCTGCACCTCCTCGTCATCCCCCATTCCCACCAACTGCAGCCTCTCAGTGCCCAACTACATATGACCATGCCCAAAGTGACGTTTGTCCATTTGGTGTTATGCTGTTTGGCTGTGTGAGGCTATAGGTGCACTGTGATTGGCTCCTGGCAAGACTATCGTATTGGCTTATTAAAAGCTGATATTTGAAATCTGATTCAATATTTTTACGATCAGAACTCATGGCCTAAATAATTATGTCAAAATCTAGAGTGAATTCGGAAAATAATTGGGAATTTTTTTTAAAAACCCAATATATAATTAAATAATATGCTCCACGGGATGTGAGCTAAAATTGCTCCAAACCGGCAAACATAAGTGTTATATTCACAATCGCCATGAGTTCCCTATAACTTTTCTCTTCAGTGTGAAAAAGACCAACACCGACGATTAAAAGCATCATCAAATGACAAAAGGTTGCAGACCATCAGCATCACAGGCATTCTGAGGCATTACTGGACATGACTGTTCTATATGATTAATTCATGTATGGGACACTGGAATTGGAATCAATCCAAGATATATAAACACGACGTATTAAATATTCACATAAGCAAAAACAATGTTTTAGCTTCATAACATAACCCGAGTTGTTATTTTCTCGAGGCATTTATGAATCAAGCCAGCACTCTGTGCCTATGCTCACGGTAATCTTCATCCTGGTGAAGCAGCCCTTACACGGAAGGAAGGAAGCAAGGAAGGAAGATATCCCGCCGAAAGTTTTGACCAGTTCATGTTTAGAACCCCATTTCGACCCGTTCCCGTTTCCCATTACCTTATTGAAAATAATTCATCGGACGTAATCCATAACTTTGTGTGTATAATCCCCTGTGTTGTGTTGAGTTTTGTGCACCCGTCATGATTGTATCTAGTCTAGTAGGAAGACTAGGTCCCCCTGCACCCCCCGGAGATATACTTCTAATCAGTGTTTCTAGATTGGAAAAAATGTGTAGAAAATGACTAGCTATGGCCCCAAGCTGAAAAAATGTCCCACATACCATTTTTATGCAAATTACTGCTGCCATTATAAAAAAAAGACTAGGTCCCCCTGTACCCCCCGGAGATATACTTCTAATCAGTGTTTCTAGATTGGAAAAAATGTGTAGAAAATGACTAGCTATGGCCCCAAGCTGAAAAAATGTCCCACATACCATTTTTATGCAAATTACTGCTGCCATTATCAAAAAAAGACTAGGTCCCCCTGCACCCCCCGGAGATATACTTCTAATCAGTGTTTCTAGATTGGAAAAAATGTGTAGAAAATGACTAGCTATGGCCCCAAGCTGAAAAAATGTCCCACATACCATTTTTATGCAAATTACTGCTACCATTATCAAAAAAAGACTAGGTCCCCCTGCACCCCCCGGAGATATACTGAAACTGGCAGTGACTGGTGATTGAAATGCGGTGCCTTTTTGTGTTTCAGGTCGAGGTACGTGAACTCCCCACGATCTACAGCAACCAGGAAGAGACTGATACCAGGGTGGTTCTGTACCTCCATCATGCTGCTACCATCGGATACAAGAACGCTGTAGTCAGAACACCGGACACAGACATCCTCCTGATCCTGCTCCACCATGCCCACAACATCAAGCTGACGGTGTACCTGGATACAGGGTCAGGGAAGCATCGCCAACTTGTCAACGTCTCTGAGCTGGCAGAATCCCTGGGAGAGGACTACTGTGCCACTCTCCTGGGGTACTATGTGTTCAGCGGAGAAGACTGCACCAGTGCCTTCAAAGGGAAGGGAAAAGTCGGGCCCTTGAAAAAGCTGGAGAAGAATCCCAGGTTTCACAGGGCATTCGGTGAATTTCACAGGGTATTTAGAAAAATAAAACTTTGTGTTAACGTCTGTGTAGACGGACCTTAATATGAGTCTATTATTTCGTAAAACTGTGATTATTTTGTAAATAAAGCACTAATTAGCATACTAGTATACCATAGACACATGTAATCATGTTATGAATAGTTCTATCATGATCTATGCCCTTCAAAACATGGGTCTAGACACCTTCATTTTTCAATTATCTGCAATATTGGCTGAGATATGTCAAAAATCGTTTTTTTGATAATGGCAGCAGTAATTTGCATAACAATGGTATGTGGGACATTTTTTCAGCTTGGGGCCATAGCTAGTCATTTTCTACACATTTTTTCCAATCTAGAAACACTGATTAGAAGTATATCTCCGGGGGGTGCAGGGGGACCTAGTCTTTTTTTGATAATGGCAGCAGTAATTTGCATAAAAATGGTATGTGGGACATTTTTTCAGCTTGGGGCCATAGCTAGTCATTTTCTACACATTTTTTCCAATCTAGAAACACTGATTAGAAGTATATCTCCGGGGGGTGCAGGGGGACCTAGTCTTCCTACTAGACTAATCGTATATGCTTATTAAAAGCTGATATATTTGATTTTATATTACACCATTTTTTTATTTATTGCAGGCCAGGGACAACAGTAGCGATCCTTTTGGATTCGGATTCTACTTTTTGGGTCAACTTTTATTGATCCCGTGAACGTCATAATCTATTCTGTGTTCTTGCTGTTCCGTGAGCCTTGAGGATGTATAAAGAAAAAAAAATCGAGTATTCTTTTATTATGCATCTATTAATATTCATAGTTTATTAACAAAGTAGGGCCATAAGTGGGTAAGATCGCTTTCCATGCAGCGACTGTTATTTATACGGATCCCAGCGGAGTGTTTATATGCATGTCCACACACTACGACATCTTCTTCTTTCACTGGCAATGTATTTCACTCCCAAAAACGTCTGTTTGCGGTTTTGAACTCCAACCCTGTACCTTCTCCCGGTTGTCTACTGTTGGAAAAGTAATCATTGATTTAATTGGTTGAAAAAAACGTTGGCATGGTTACGCATGCTATTCCAACGCACGTGAAGATGAGTTTGGAAGAGAGGAGAGACGGGAGACAGTGGATCGGGGGAGAGAGGGGAGTGGGGAAGAGAGGGGAGTGTGGAAGAGAGGGGAGTGTGGAAGAGAGGAGAGACAGGAGAGGGAGAGGGGAGACAGGGGAGGGAGAGGGGAGACCGGGGAGGGAGAGGGGAGACAGGGGAGGGAGAGGGGAGTGGGAAAGAGAGGAGATACAGGGGAGGGAGAGGGGAGACAGTGGATCGGGGAAGAGAGGGGAGTGGGAAAGAGAGGGGAGTGTGGAAGAGAGGGGAGTGTGGAAGAGAGGGGAGTGTGGAAGAGAGGAGAGACAGGAGAGGGAGAGGAGAGACAGGGGAGGGAGAGGGGAGACAGGGGAGGGAGAGGGGAGTGGGAAAGAGAGGAGATACAGGGGAGGGAGAGGGGAGACAGTGGATCGGGGAAGAGAGGGGAGTGGGAAAGAGAGGAGATACAGCGGAGGGAGAGGGGAGTCAGGGGAGGGAGAGGGGAGACAGGGGAGGGAGAGGGGAGACAGTGGATTGAGGAAGAGAGGGGAGTGGGGGAGGAGTAGGGAAGGAGGGAAGGGAGTGGGGGGGGGGGAGAGAGAGAGAGTGTGGGGGGGGGGGATCCTATGCTGGCTTTTCCCCTCACTTGGGATGGGTACTCTTCCTCGTATCAATATAATTCCAGGGCAGAGACTTTGTCATTAAAAGTTTTTACGACAAAATGTACCTAGAATGACACTTGTTGTTTCTGTAGGTTTGCTAAATACCTAAGGAAACACAGTTTAGACTCAGTCACCTCCATTGAACTTTCATAATACCTTTTTGGGTTTCAAAGTTCACATAAGCAACAATGTCTTGTTGTATTGCGTCGGCTAGTGTGTGGCAGTGGCCTTTACACGGTCACTCATCACTCTGACTCACCTCCCACAGAAAATGTCGACATTTATGGGCAATTGCTCCAACATCTTTGGTTAAGTCACGCAGCTGTGGGAGATGGGGGAATGGGGATGGGGAATAAGGGCTCCATTTCACTTGTCACCTGATTAACTAGAACAGCACTCCGTAGAGCGCAAACGTCCTCCAAGCTGATCAGTTTACGTTTTGTATCCCACTGATAGACCAGATCTGGATTGGAACTGAACCAAAATCTAATCGGCCTGTTCTTGTCACTTACCCGAATCATCTACCAAGTTTTGTAATAATCCGCCCACAACCTTTTGAGATACCCGGTTCACAGACGGACAGACAGACAGGAGTGAAAACATAACGTCCATCTACCTTCGGTGGTAGAGGTAACAGGTGATGTTTTCTAAAGGTGCAGCCTGAAGCAGTTAAAAACCTTTGGCAGTAAGTTGTACTGGCACATGAGTTTTGTACTGGCACATAAGTTGTACTGGCACGTGAGCATTTCCATTCAATTAAGGAAAAACCTTTGGCAGTAAGTTGTACTGGCACATGAGTTTTGTACTGGCACATAAGTTGTACTGGCACGTGAGCATTTCCATTCAATTAAGGAAAAACCTTTGGCAGTAAGTTGTACTGGCACATGAGTTTATTTTTATTCACAATGTTGAGATCTTAAGAAAGATATTTGAGTTTTACACAAGATATTTGAATCATGATGAGCCATTCCTTCAGGACTCTGTAAAGGATGTTTTCCCAAATTTTTAGTTATTTTTCTTACAATTATCTGCGCTCCGCAACATTCCAAGTCACTTTCCATCACAATATCTATTGATTTTGGCAAGTGTTTTTTTTTTTTTTTTTGGAAACAACATCGAGGCTTGTGTAAAAGCTAACATTGATCACAAAAAGACAAACCGACACATAAAACATAAAACATGATAAAGGGAGTGGGAGAACAAGATGGAGAGCAGGGACATCGGGAGATCTGTGGGAGGGAGAGGGCTTGGGGGGAGGAGGCATGGGAAGGAGGGGTGGGGGGGGGGGGGGGGGAGAGGTAAAAACACAAGGACTTCCAGGAAAGAAGTCGGTATTTCAAAAAAGTGGATCTGGGGTGAATAACGGGGGTAGAAAAGATCAAGGTTTTGGATGGGGGAAGATAAGAGATGGTGGTGAACAGCTGTTTTAAAGACCTGGAGGGTGGAGTGGGATTGAAGAGAGTGAGGGAGTTTGTTCCAGAGGTGGGAGAAAAGAGGAATGAAGGAGTGAAGGTGAGCAGAGAGTCTTGATTTTGGCAGTTTAACCATAAGAGGGTTGCTGGCAGATCTTGTGCGACCTGCAGGAATATTTGGGGGACAGGGCCCAGAGAGAGCTGGGGGGGGGGGGGGGGCAAGGCCGGAAAGGAGTCGGTAGAAGACAGAAAGACCACCAACCTGCCTGCGGTGAGTGAGTGAAAGGCCCTCGGAGTTAACTTCAACGCAGGAGATTCCAATGATTCTGAAATCATATTAAAACGTGTTAATCATATTAAAACGTTCAAGATATTACCCAATTAAGTTATCAGTAATGCAATTTGCCACGTTTCTGATGTTCCCAGAACCGGATAGCAGGTTTCCAGAGAAGCTGAGAGATGCAGAAGCACGTGAACGAGGCAAAGCCACTCTGATGTGCCAAATTCCCTTTGGTGCATTGGGCCGTGGATGGTACAGAGATGGAGAGCTGCTCCAACCTGGCAGTCGGTTCCTAATGGAGGAGCTGGGAACACTCCGTCGACTCATCATTCGTGACGTGCAGCCAGACGATGATGGAATCTATGTGTATGAGCTAGATGATGGAAGCCGCACGGTATCTGAGCTCTCTGTGAAAGGTACAGTCCAGTTAACATTCAAAGTTTACTTCCACTGTCAAAACTACCAATAGCACATTGTATGTTCTGGAGCTCAAGAAGAGCATACTGTGTTTTATGTTGTTGTTAAGGGGTAATAGAATAAGATCGGTGTAAGATACCACCCACCATCAGCCTCCAAGAAAGAGTACGCAGCATCTGATTAATGAACCATACATTATCAAATCAACACTTAGACATTGGTCCTGAACAATAATCACAATTAAAATACACAATTTGGTATCGGTCTGTCTGTCTGTCCAAGATACATTCAGTCGTTACTTATCCAATCTCAACCAAACGTGACAGGGAGACATGGGGGGGGGGGGGGGGGGAAGGGGGTGTGGTTATACGACGGATGTAGGTAGCAGTGATTAAACCCCCTCCCTCCACCTGCTCCACCATCTAAAGGGGATTTTCCCCTCCAAGGGTATTGCGTGATAAGGTGTATAGCCATATTAAAATAGCTTATCATGGCGTTTTTCCAAGGGGCCTTTAAATAACAAAAGTAATAACAACACACATGATAACACTAGAACGGCACTCAGTAGAGAGCATACCTCCATCAGGTGAACAGTTTACATTTTGTATCACAGAGTAGACCAGAAAATCACAATACAGAATCACATTTAATCAAAATCATCCATCCACAACTTTTTGAGATATCCTGCTATGTATCATTTTTGGCCCAATCTCTAAATGGTGAAGAATGAAACTTTAAAAAATTCTAGTAGCCGGATCCGGATCCGGATCTTCACCAAAATCTAATCATTTCGTCCTTGTCACATATGCTACATCTCTGCCAAACTTCGTCCGCATCCGTCCACAACTTTTTGAGATATCCTGTTCACAAAGAAACAGACAGACAGGGGTGAAAACATAACCTCCATCCACCTTTCATGGCGGAGGTAATTAATGTTATTAGAAAGCAATATTAATACTAATAATATACCCCTTCCCCAAGAGGAACGTTTATAAATCGATTATCTTGCTGTGTCATGGAAAACCTTTGCCAGAAGGAAAAATATATATAAACCACAAACACGTATGATTACTATTTTAAACAGATACTAATGCTGTTCAACGATAAACTGAAAAACTACAGAGGAATCCGGACATCCTTGAGGCCATCTCTGCTTATCGCGTCGACTATCACACCTGATCATAGATCTACTGTGGCCTATATACATGATACCTCACAAGGGTTAATTCCACAACCCTTCCTGCTGCTTTCATGGAATTTTTCCAAGGCTGCTTCTAATAACAAAAGTAATAATAACACTTATGATAATAGCATAATATTAATGTTATTACGAAACAATATCCCCCACACCAAAGGGTTTTGTGACCTGTGATATTGCCCTCCCTTCCCCCTCCTCCCCCCCCCCCCCCTGCCCCCGACACCCTTACGGAAGTACATTTTATTATAAGGAATCTAGAATGGTGAGCTACGGTCTGATTGTTTGAATGACCTGATCTAACATATTATGGTGCCATGCATGGTCTGATCACAAGTTAAAACTAGATGGTATTCATAGAACTAGGGAGATACCCATGCTATGCACAGGTGGGAGGCCAGAAGCAAACAGGCAATGCAAATACGGCGAATGCTAAAGCATGAAACCAATAAATTCCACATTCGTGTAGCACCTTCAGTCGTACGTCAGACAAGGACAGCAAGTTCGTGAAGGACTTCCATGAAAAACGTACCCGTTCACAAACAAACGGGTACGTTTACGTATAGAAACATCGATCGATCGTGGGACCGTGGCGAATCTGCATATGGCGATCCGCGAAGTTCACGTTCAGAAAGTAGAAACCATCACGGCATGTCGTCATTCACTTGAACTCGATATCACTTTTTTCATTCCAAACAACATAACTCCAATAAATCACAAAATAAACTTTTAACAGCATTCTTAATGTTTCCTTCATTGTAAAAACTACCAAATCAACAGTTAAAAGGATTTTGAGCCAATAGCTGTTACGGCCTTGGCAAGATCGATGGAGACAGCGATCTGTTAGCATATTTATCACCCAAATAGCTACAGTCACGTGAAAAAGTAAGTACACCCCATGTAAAGTTTTGACTTTTTCAACATATTTCAACATACAGCTATTTGATCTTCATTTCAACAATATTGACAGATAAAGGTGATATAATATAACAAATATCATGAAACATTTACATTATGTAGTCCTCTGTATAATTTAAAAAAAACATAAATGCAAATTTTGCATGTGGAAAAAGTAAGTACACCCCTACATTTATCACTACTTCAAATACCTAAAAGTAGAATCAGATGCACCATCTCAGGTGCAAATGATTAGAACATCGTTAGAGAGGATCTTGGAGGAACCTGTCTTATTTAAACCTCAGACATTTAGTTTGGTTTGCTCTTTGTTGTTGAAGTGTGCGGCGTCAGCATGCCTAGATCAAAAGAGCTCTCTGAGGCCTTCAGAAAGAAGGTTATAGATGCCCTCGAGTCTGGGAGGGGATTTGAAAATATCTCCAAACAATTTGAAATCAATCATTCGACTGTCCGGAAGATCATCTACAAGTGGAGAAGATTCCAAACAACTGCCAACTTGTTCAGGCCAGGCCGCCCCAGCACGTTCAGCCCGAGGGCAAAACGCATGATGCTGAAAGAAGTCTCTAAGAACCCCAGAATGTCATCATGGGACCTACAGGTAGCTCTTGCCACTGTTGATGTCAAAGTGCACGAGTCTATCATTAGAAAGAGGCTGCACAAATTTTATTTGCCTGCGAGGTGTGCCAGGAGGAAACCGTTGCTGTCCAGAAAGAACATCAGGGCAAGACTAATGTTTGCCAATGAACACCTAGGCAAAGACCAGCACTTCTGGAACAATGTGCTCTGGACAGATGAGTCAAAGGTAGAGCTATTTGGCCACAGTGCCAGAAGACATGTTTGGCGAAAACCAAAGACAGCATTTGACCACAAGAACCTGATACCAACTGTAAAGCATGGTGGTGGAAATATTATGGTTTGGGGCAGCTTCGCTGCATCAGGGCCTGGGCAGCTCACCATCATAGAATCCACTATGAATTCTTCATTGTACCAGAGGGTGCTTGAGGATAATGTGAGGCCATCTGTCGGAAAGTTGAAGCTCAACCGAAGGTGGATCTTGCAACACGACAATGACCCTAAACATACCAGTAAATCCACCAAGGAATGGCTGAAAAGAAAGAAATGGAGGGTTCTGGAATGGCCAAGTCAAAGCCCAGATCTAAATCCCATCGAGATGTTATGGGGTTATTTGAAACGAGCTGTGCATGCAAGAAACCCCTCAAACATTGCACAGCTGAAAGAATTCTGCACGGAGGAGTGGGAAAAAATTTCTCCCAGTCGATGTCAGAGACTGGTAGACAGTTATAAGAAACGCCTACTTTAGTTGTTTCTGCCAAAGGGGGCAATACCACCTATTAGATCCAAGGGTGTACTTACTTTTTCCACATGCGAAATTTGCATTTATGTTTATTTAAATTATACAATGGACTACAAAATGTAAATGTTTCATGATATTTGTTATATTATATCACCTTTAGCTATCAATATTGTTGAAATGAAGATCACATAGCTGTATGTTGAAATATGTTGAAAAAGTCAAAACTTTACATGGGGTGTACTTACTTTTTCACGTGACTGTATGTGGAATTATCTCATGTAGAGATTAAATGTCGTTTGAACTTTGGCCGAGGTCATTATTTACTTTTAATGTTGTTTATATACGAATGATGTTTAATGATGTTTATATTGGTTTTGGGTCGTCCTTTCCGCATATCTCATGGGATTGTAAGTTGGAGAGATGGCCGTGATCGGGGAGCAAAGGCAAGAGAGGTGGAATTCTCTCAAGCAGGGATTCAACCCGTGTCCTTATAAAAGGTCTTTGTCTGAGGTCACCGAGTCTGATCGGTGTAGCTGTGCAGCGATCGGTGCAACCGTTTGTGCGACACCCGGGAAAACAACATCGTCACTATGAGAACATCGTCACAATGAACGTTATGCAAACACGAATGTTATGCGGGAGTCCAAACCTGAGAATGCTGGAGACAAGCTGAAATTGGGAAAACTAAATAGCCTATTTTACTCCTGGAGATCCCAGGATTATCCACACAAAATATCGTTGCGATCGATTCAGCAGTTTTTACGGTACCTTCGAACGGACGGACGGACACACAGACGGACGGACATTTGGTGAATTATTCATAGAATACTTACCCTGCGCAGTCAACTTGTTGCGAGGCAACTCTTCTGTTTTTGAACATTTTTTTTCTTTGATCCAATATGGCTGCCAGACCACGTGAGCGATGACATCATAAATTTATATTCTCTAATATAATTGTTGCATAGATCACGCTCAACACATTTCAAACTGATCAGACTAAGCGTTGTCCCTGTCGAATTATGACGTCATAATTATGGCACCAATGACGTCATCGTTAACAACACCTATTCCCCATGTGGAGTTCTTTACAATGAACCATGTTTCAATTTTTTTCCAAGCAGCGGTTTTGGAGATATAGAGGTGCAACATTTTTCGGTTTTTTGAAGATGGCACCTGTAACACATGACCTATGACGTCATGATTATCATTAAAATATTCTAAAGGAGGAGGCGCTCCTATGGTGAAAATTTCGTCTCCATCAGACCAACAGTTACTGAAAAAAATAAACAATGATCGGATGGATAAGTGTTCTATTTGTCGAATTATGACATCATCATTAATATATCTTATTCCCCATGGGGAGTAGTTGACAATGAGCCAGGCCTCAATTTTTTCCATGGAGTGGTTTCAGAGATATAGAGGTGCGAAATTTTTCAAAGATGGCGCTTGCACCACGTGACCTATGACGTCATAATAATCATTCAAATATTCTACAGGAGGAGGCGCTCCTATGGTGAAAATTCCATGCCAATCGGACCAACTGTTGCCGAGAAAATGAATTTTGAAAATGCAGACATGTACGGCACACAGCACACGTACGTAGGGGGAATGCTTAACCTCGCTTTTCGCTTCGCGAGCGCAGGGTAACAAGCCTGTGCCCCATTAGCGACGTGTGGTGAGGTGAGCATAGCAAGCTGATCCACAATAGTAAACCAAAAATTGTTTTGTTGTTGGCCATTTGAAGAGAACAAGGTTTTTAGAAACAGGAAAACTAAACTTTATTTAATTCATCTTTTTATAGCTCACCTGGAACGAAGTCCACGGGAGATTATGCGATGGCGCGTTGTCCGTCCGTCCGTCAGTCCATCCGTAAACACTTGAAACTTCTTCTCTGAAACTGCTGATAGGATTGTGACCAAATTTGGCACAAATTATATTTGTTGTGTTGTGACTAAAGTTTGTTCACGGCATTCAAAAAATCGGGGTCTCAAGGGGTCTTTCGGGGGTTAAAGTGGATCCAGGTTTGACCCCTCAAAATAGGAATTTGCTTTTTCCTCTGAAACTACACACACCAGTTCGATGAAACTTTACCACGACCTTCACCACCCGTGATGTACCAAAGTTTGTTCACGGCATTTAAAAAAACCCTGCCTCTTTCGGGGTCTATGGGGGGGCGGTTGCCCCCTAAAATAGGTATCTGCTTTCTTTTCAGAAACTACACACGCAATTCCGATGATACTTTACCACGACCTTCACCACCCGTGATGTACCAAAGTTTGTTCACGGCATTTAAAAAAAACCTGCCCCTTTGGGAGTAACAAGGGGTCAAAGTGGGTCCAGGTTTGACCCCCCCAAAATAGTAATTTGCTTTCTTCTCTGAAACTACATAAACGATTTCGATGAAACTTCACCACAACCTTCACCACCCGTGATGTACCAAAGCTTGTTCACGGCATTTAAAAAAAACCTGCTCCTTTCGGGGTCTATGGGGGTGGGGGGGGGGGGGGGAGGGTTGCCCCCAAAATAGGTATCTGCTTTCTTTTCAGAAACTAAACACGCAATTCCGATGAAACTTGGCCACAATCTTAATCACCCGTATTGTACCAAAGTTTGTTCCTGGAATTAAAAAAATTGGGGTCTAAGGTGGTGTATGGGGGGGGGGGGGCATGCCCCCCAAAATAGGTTTTTGCTTTTTTCTCAGAACCTACACACACAATTTTGTTGAAACTTCATCAAAACCTTCATCATCCGTGATGTACCAATGTTTGTTCAAGGCATTGGAAAAATTGGGGTCTGAGAAGGGTCACGGGGTGGGAAGGGGGGGGGGGGGGGTTACCCCCCAAAATATGTATTTTTTTTGTTTTTTTTTGTATAAACTCTTATGATTATGTTAGTATGATTCTACATGTTGCCCTGTCTTCTAGTAAGCATTGACATTCGTATAAAATACCCTTATTCCGTGCAGTATACTGTTTATTCTACCAGGTGAGCACTAGGGGTATTGCCCCTGTGTTTTTTCTTGTTGTCATATGAAGAATGCGTGCTCATAAAATATGTTTACACAACATGTCACAGGCAATCAGCTCTTGTGCAATCCTGTGCCACCTGTGCAACCACAAAGAGAGAAGTTGTGATGTTGCTTACACAGTAGTGGAAAGGTTGTCGGGAGCTAATGCGTATTGGACCATAGTACTATTAAATTTCGAATTTAGCCTGGTGGTTGCTGTGGTGTGGCGAGTGCCACTGATGCAGTGCCCCTTCCACATTACACAAACATTGAGGCTCATTGCAGAGCTAAATGAAAATAGAGTGATGTTGACAAAACGAAGGAGCAGAAGTTGGCATATAAGGGAGGACAGAGAAATTGGGAAGGAACGAACTCATCGAAAGCAAAAGTAGGGACAGACAGGACAACGGGACCGAGTGGGATGAATAGACAAAGATTGTGTAAGCAGCCATGAAATAACTGACAAACAGTGTAAATGTGAAAAAGTGTGGGTGGACACATTATAGGGCAGGAATTTGGAATTTGTTCAGGATGTCAGTAACAACTTCATACTCTTGGTAAAAAAGACCGTGGGATTTTGAACACCCACAGCATTCATTGCTGGCAGATGGTTTCCCTGCTAATACCCATCCGAGGGACAGTACACTCAGTGATGCCATCCATTACTTACTTGCAAAACAGCTGTCCGATAGTTTATCGTCAGCTTGAGAATTTAAACCGGACTACACAGCTCAAAAGCAGGTGCGCTTCCTCTGCACTTTTCTGAGGTTTAGGTGTAGTGGAAGAGGGGAGGAGAGGTCAAAATAATTAATTGCATTTCAAAATTTTAATTAACATTAACGTTTATTCAATCAATTAAATGTTCTTTTGTTTTTAATTAACAACGAAAAACAAGCAAAACAAATTGTAGATATTGGAGGAGCGGAGTTGATTATATTGTTAATGGAATTGAGATCTAGATGTGAAATGGAAAGCAGGAATTTTGAGTTTGGCTTAGATAACTATTTCTGTTATACAAATCACAATTGACTTTCCTGGACATGTTTCCTTCTCCTCCATGCAGGGAAAATAGCTAAGCGCCTTCCAAGGAAATTAAAGGCAACAGAGGGTGATCAAGCTGTATTCCAAACACAGATGACAAGCTCACAATTGCAGAGCCACTGGCTCTGGAAGGGAGAGAAGGTTCTTCATCATCCACGTGCTGTGATCCAAGAGGATGGTATGTTTCGCTTTCTCATCTTGCACGATCTTAGACCAGAAGATTCTGGAGAGGTCAGCTTCGTGGTTGATGGATCCCGAACCACATCTCAACTCTGCGTCAAGGGTGCAGGTTCTCTTTATTTCTCTGTATTCTGCATCATTTGATTTTTTTTAACTTTCATCCACAAAAGGACTGTTTATTTAACATTTATATAAATTTAATAAACTGTGTTTGTTCAGGATTTTATGGGATCTTTAATATGATTGGGTCATTGGATGAATCTCGTAAATGTGGTAGAAAAAAATTACTTTTAATTGTACATTGTAATATTTACATAGAAAGTTACTAATTAATTTATCTACCTATTGCTAAAACAGAACCACCTTTAGAGACCATTTTTCCCCGCAGAGCAGGGGTTGGCCTTTTTCAGGCACCGTGGTCCCCTTTTTTGAAGCAATGTTTTATGGCCGGATGCCCTTCCTGCCGCCAACCCTGTTAGTCACCTCTTGCGACACACAGGGAATTACCAGTGACCTGGTACTCAATTTTCCGACATCAGAAGGATGACAGGCCGAGTCAACGCCGCTGGCATTACTTCAGCGATTGACTGGGATTCAAACCCTGGATCCTAGGATCCCAAACCAGCACCCTAACCGCTAAGCCAACACCAGGCTTACCTATTGCTAAAACAGTTAAATCAATTTCCTTCTATCTGCGCAATATTGCCTAAATCCAATGATGGTTAAATAAGACGTTCATTACTCCGATAATGAAGCACTTGGATTACTACAAGTCCATCTGAGAAGTTTTACACGCTTCGTTTCCTCAAGCACATGTAACTTCTTGAGAATAAGGCAGCAAAATATTATAGTTCAAGCTCATAAATATAATTACATCAATCCAATCCTCAGTACACGTCACTAGGTCCAACACGGAAGATTTTAGAAGATTTTTGATTTCATAATAACAGGAATGACCACACTGTGGTCACAACCTGTGAAAAAAAATCTGGGAGACGCACATTTAATGCGCTGTTAATTAATTAACTCAACACCTTTCATCCATGTCACCCTCCTCGCGGTTATATCAGAATGATCAGATTATCACACGGTCATGGATTGCTTCACCACAATTAATTAATTAACTCAACACCTTTCATCCATGTCACCCTCCCCACGGTTATATCAGAATGATCTGATTGTCACACGGTCACGGATTGCTTCACCACAATTAATTAATTAACTCAACACCTTTCATCCATGTCACCCTCCCCACGGTTATATCAGAATGATCTGATTGTCACATGGTCACGGATTACTTCACCACAATTAATTAATTAATTAACTCAACACCTTTCATCCATGTCACCCTCCCCACGGTTATATCAGAATGATCTGATTGTCACACGGTCACGGATTACTTCACCACAATTAATTAATTAACTCAACACCTTTCATCCATGTCACCCTCCCCACGGTTATATCAGAATGATCTGATTGTCACACGGTCACGGATTGCTTCACCACAATATGGGACCATTCAAAAATTACGTAACACTATTTGTTTTAGTAATCTGCATAATGTAAAGCTTGATTATGTAACGCTTGATTACCGTGTGTTCTGATGGGCATGATTAAACCTTACTATTATTCGACATATTATTACATTTTTCAGGGTCCCTCATCGTGAATAACACTCGACCCAAACAAAGCCAATGGAAATCTGACGCAACAAGCCCCGGCAGTGTATTGTGTTATAATGCAAATGCACAATGTATAATGCAAGTATACTTGATGCACGGATACACGTCATGGGATGTGACGTGCCCATGGGGGAGGAGTCTGGCATGCTGAGCCGGGGGTGAAGAACGTGCTGTTGTGAGCTCTTGGGCACAGCCTTATTATCTGAGACCCAAGTAATGATTGGTTTGCTTTATACTGTAATAAACAGTTGAGCCTTTGCTGTTGTGGAGTCTTTGAAAGCGCCCAACGTGACATGTATTATCAGCAGAGACCTCCAGGCCTGATATATTCGGCCCACCAGAAAACCAAGATGGCGGCCATATAATTTAATCTCGGTGCAATGGTGGGTGGAGTCAAGCAACAGACATGGGTATGGTCTAGCAGCTGTCTGACCAATGGGTGCACATTTCCAAAATCGACCCCCAACAAGATACCCAATAACAACAACATCAACAGCAGCAGCAACTACAAAGCTCTTTAAAACCTGCAACATCAAAAATCAATTGGTTCCTGCCGAGATTTCCAAACTGATCGCAACTTATACCTCGAAAGAAAGCCATGATTGAATAAAGGGAATCTCCCAGTAATTTCTCGCACTTGGGTGAGGACTTTTAAAATCGATCGATAATTTGTCCGATATGATCCTCAACTATGAAACTTGATGCCTTTAAAAAAATTCACGCTTATTAATTATTGTTCTAAATCTTTCCTGAAATTCTAAAACATTTCTTACCGTTTTTTGTGTTGACTTTCCCTTTTCTTACCTCTTCTTACATAAGTAAAGCATTTTACTTTTTACTTATTTCTTCTTCATTTTGACAATTTACTTCTGACCTGAAAAGTGCTACTTGAAAAAATAATTGCTTATAACTTGACAAGTGATGCAAATTTATCTGGTTTGTAACTCCAATTGGTGGTTAGTTTAGTCTATTTACACCAGGTCAAGCAACTTCATTTTTTTCTCATTTTCAGCTCACAAGATAGATATCAGCCCCCCAGAGCAACCAATGTTACAAAAATCATCAGAGACATCGGCCATGCTTTCCTGGCTCCCTCCGAATCCATCGGTGGGGGTCCATGGCTACAAGGTGGAGCATAGCAAATTGGGAAGCAATAAGTGGTTCTGCTGCCATCAAGCTGAATATCTTCAGGAAACAAATACGACTGCGGTGGTTCCTGAGGACGGCGAGTACATATTTCGTGTATTTGCTGTTTACACAAATGGCCAGAGCATCTGTAAGGACATTCCAGGCTCCATCCACTTATGTGAGTTATAGATTCCATTATTATGTGAGTTATAGATTCCATTGCCATGTGAATTTTAGATTCCATTGTTATGTGAGTTAAAGTTTCCATTGTTACGTGAGTTATAGATTCCATTGTTCTGTCGGTTATAGATTCCATTGTTATGTGGGTTATAGATGCCATTGTTATGTGAGCTATCGATTCCATTGCTATGTGAGTTATAGATTCCATTGTTATGTGGGTTATAGATTCCATTGCTATGTGAGTTATAGATTCCATTGTTATGTGAGTTATAGATTCCATTGTTATGTGAGTTATCAATTCCATTGTTATGTGAGTTATAGATTCCATTGTTATGTATTATATAATCCATTGCTATGTGAGTTATCAATTCCATTGTTATGTGAATTATAGATTCCATTGTTATGTGAGTTATAGATTCCATTGTTATGTGAGTTATCAATTCCATTGTTATGTGAGTTATCGATTCCATTGTTATGTGAATTATAGATTCCATTGTTATGTGGTTTATAGATTCCATTGCTATGTGAGTTATAGATTCCATTGTTATGTGAGTTATCGATTCCATTGTTATGTGAATTATAGATTCCATTGCTATGTGAGTTATATATTCCATTGTTATGTGAGTTATCAATTCCATTGTTATGTGAGTTATCAATTCCATTCTTATGGGAATTGTAGATTCCATTGTTATGTGAGTTGTAGATTCCATTGCTATGTGAGTTATAGATTCCATTGTTATATGTGTTATAGATGCCATTGTTATGTGAGTTATAGATTCCATTGTTACGTGAGTTATCAATTCCATTGTTATGTAGGTTATCAATTCCATTGCTATGTGAGTTATATATTCCATTGTTATGTGAGTTATCAATTCCATTGTTATGGGGATTGTAGATTCCATTGTTATGTGAGTTATAGATTCCATTGTTATGTGAGTTATAGTTTCCATTGTTATATGTGTTATAGATGCCATTGTTATGTGAGTTATATATTCCATTGTTATGTGAGTTATCAATTCCATTGATATGTGAGTTATCGATTCCATTGTTATGTGAGTTATAGATTCCATTGCTATGTGAGTTATAGATTCCATTGTTTTATGTGTTTTTGATGCCATTGTTATGTGAGTTATAGGTTCCATTGTTATGTGAGTTATCAATTCCATTGTTATGTGGGTTATCAATTCCATTGCTATGTGAGTTATATATTCCATTGTTATGTGAGTTATCAATTCCATTGTTATGTGGGTTATCAATTCCATTGCTATGTGAGTTATATATTCCATTGTTATGTGAGTTATCAATTCCATTGTTATGGGAATTGTAGATTCCATTGTTATGTGAGTTGTAGATTCCATTGCTATGTGAGTTATAGATTCCATTGTTCTATGTGTTATAGATGCCATTGTTATGTGAGTTATAGATTCCATTGTTATGTGAGTTATAGTTTCCATTGTTATATGTGTTATAGATGCCATTGTTATGTGAGTTATCAATTCCATTGTTATGTGGGTTATCAATTCCATTGCTATGTGAGTTATATATTCCATTGTTATGTGAGTTATCAATTCCATTGTTATGGGGATTGTAGATTCCATTGTTATGTCAGTTGTAGATTCCATTGTTATGTGAGTTATAGTTTCCATTGTTATATGTGTTATAGATGCCATTGTTAAGAAAATAAATCATTTTCAATTACCAATCAATAATTTGCCTTAAACCTTCTAAAACTAGATTTCATTGTCTTCAACTAGAAATTGTTAAATAAGGTAACTTAATAATGTACAGTTGCACATGGAACTTACTAGTTAGATATTTGTGAAACAATCACATAATGAACATGTGCATTTAATTGTGTAAGTGATTTTTCCTGCCTTAACTACTACTGGGAAGGCAATGGCAAACCACCCAATATAACCCTTGCTAAGAAACTGCTTCCACAGCACTGATGCTCTTATCGAGTAGGAATCGGAATCAGAATCCTCAGTTATTCAGTTGTTGGTGATTTAGATTCTGGAGTGACTATATTTGTGATGAATGTTAAGATCTAGACTTTATAAAAATCAGTCCCAAGAATGCGTACTGCTTATCGTGCGCTCGCCTCACAAGTGAAAGTATAGCATGGTTTGAATAACAGACAAGGTGAAGTCTTTGTTAATTTTCCTCACTACAAATATCTGTTTACTTCCCAGTATGTAGGATCCCAGTTGTTACTTGATTGGAAGACTTGTGTTACACTTAAGGGTGGAGGAAAGGGGGGTTAGAGATTACCTTTGAAGAGATAGAACTGTATAGAATAGTATGGACCGTGTGCAAGCAGGAAGCAAATCTCGATGTAAGGATGTCGGGACCTGGTAGCTTAAGGATTTTGTTTGAATGTGCACGATACAAAGGTCATGCTTGTAATAAGATAGAGAGGGATTAAAGTTAGGGAAATGTGTGTTAAACCTCTTGTAAACATCCACTGGGCGTGCTGGGTGACATCTCTGTAGAACAGAGTTCACACCAGCCCAGAAAAACAAAGCAGAAAGCTATGGGATTCTGGCAGACAAGGAGAGAGGGGGCGGACTGAAGAGAACTGAAAAGGATTGGTGAGATTTGAGGAGGATTGGTGAGAACTGACGATTGGTGATAACTGAGGGGGATTGGTGAGATCTGAGGAGGATTGGCGAGATCTGAGGTGGATTGGTGAGATTTGAGGTGGATTGGTGAGATCTGAGGTGGATTGGTGAGATCTGAGGTGGATTGGTGAGAATTGAGGAGGATTGGTGAGAACTGCGGATAATTGAGCAGGCACAGTTCTTAAAGAATTGCGAGAAATCTGAGAGAGGAGGGGAGGGGGGGGGGGCGGGGAGGGAGGAGGAGCCTCGAGGTGTGTGAGGGAGTAACCAATCAGTACACAGAGAAGCACTCGATTGAGTGAGGAGAATGAACAGTGAGAGAGAGAATGAACAGTGCGCTGTGGAGCTCGCATTTTTGGAGGGGAGAAGTGTGGAGTTCCAGGGAGATTGATCTAGCAAAGAAGGAGGAGTGATTTAAGGAGGTCATCCTGCCCACCTGCTTTGGCCCTGGAGCCGTTCTCATCTTCCCTCCCTTGCCAGTTAATCGTTCTGCTTCTTCACCTAGCCTTTTCGTCCTGCTGTCTTTGCATCACCTTTCACCTCATTATGCCCACCCCCCGCTGCCACCACAGATAAGTCAGCTGGTTGTGTCCCTCACACCAGCTGTGCTTGTAACTGTGGTAGTGTGCTTGTGAGAGGCGCCTTCCATTTTATTGGATTTATTTTACCTCCTTGTTCACCTCATTGCTTAGAGTTGTTATTAAATTCATTTTCTCTGGATGTGTTTTGGGAATAACCCCGTTTGGTTATAAAAGCTAGAAGGTCCTTGTGATTCTCCCCAGCCATGCGCGTGAGCTTATAGCGCAATAATTTGGAACACCTCGGAGTTATAACCCGTTTCGGTCAATCCATTCAAGGGGCGGTGTTAACCAGCCTGTGAACACGACAATATGTATGTGTATGCATGCACTGTATGTGTTGATGTATGTGTGTATGCATGCATGTATGCATGTATGTGTGTTTATATGTATGTATGTATGTATGCATGTATGTATGTATGTGTGTATGTATGTGTGTATGTATGTATGTGTATAATAGCTGCATTGCCTTTGAGTCTTCATTTGATGATGGACATTTAACCAGAGATCAAATCAGACTTTTTTTTAGCCTACTTTTCAGAATATCATTGAAGTGTCAAGATTACACAAATAAATGTTTGCTGCCTTCTTTCCACAGTGTCGCAAGCCAAATTTACACGTGGCCTTGAAGATATATTGTTACCAGAGGGGGAAGAAGCCACATTTAGTGTGGAGCTTATGAACCCCATGAAAGGCCATTGGCTGCTCAATGGTCAAAAAGAAATTGCCAGTGAAGGCCGCTTTAAGATAAAGCAAGATGGTGGAACACACTACCTGTCCATTAGCAAAGTAGAGAGGGAGGATGATCAGATGAAGGTGAAGTTTGTCTGTCGAACAGAAGAAAGTGCTGCGGATCTCCATGTTCAAGGTGCCTGCCCTCCATTTTTATGAGACATCAGTTGTTCATATATATTTTTTCTATGAATACAAATGTGATTGCTGTTTTAATCTGCTAAATAATTACATATTAAATATGCTTCTGCTCAAATGCATTGATAAAATGTGGAAACTTTGGATTTCAGTCTCAATTAAATGATTGCCACTCAAGTATCACATCTCCAAACTTTATACCATTTCGTTTTTCTCTAACCTGACTCGTGTTGAACTTTACCTACTTAATCTCATCCTATATGCAATGCCCCATATATCAAAGACTTCCCACGAATATGATCTGAACTTCCAACCCATGTAGGAAAATGTTCGGAGAACGCTTGGATTGGGAAGAGGGTCAGAGAGCGGTATTCAGGATTGCAAAGCAGATAGCGAAAGAGAGGTGTGATGTGATGGGGGTGAG
The DNA here is from genome assembly GCF_964187855.1 of Myxine glutinosa. NCBI lineage: Eukaryota > Metazoa > Chordata > Myxini > Myxiniformes > Myxinidae > Myxine > Myxine glutinosa. Next base: position 167,589,251 of record NC_136267.1, on the reverse strand, counting down.
TTGCTTGAAGGATGAAGTGGGACAAATTGTTGTGGACCCAGATGGAATTAAAGGAAGATGGAAAAGATATATGGAAATGCTGTTGAATACAGAGAATGAATGGGATGGCAACATAAAGAGTAACCCAGTTTTAGGACCGGCAGAGAAGATAACTGAGAAGGAAGTTGAGGAAGCGATAAAAGCAATAAAAACCACCTTTAGAGGCCATTTTCCCTGCAAAGCGGGGGTTGGCCTTTTTCGGGCACCGTGGTTGTTGTTGTTTTTTGTTGGTCCCCTTTTTGAAGCAATGTTTTACGGCCGGATGCCCTTCCTGCCGCCAACCCTGTTTGTCGCCTTTTACGACAAACGATACGAAGCGATAAAAGCAATGAAGAGTAGAAAAGCGGGAGGGCCGACGGGAGTTGTGGGAGATATGTTGAAGGCAGCAGGAAGTTGGGGTGTGAAGAGAATGACAGAGATCTGTAATCTGGTGGTGAAAGAAGGCCGCATTCCAGTGGATTTGGAACTGAGTACCCTCGTCCCTTTATACAAGGGGAAAGGTGACCCTCTGGAGTGTGGCTCGTACCGAGCGATAAAGTTATTGGAGCATGGAATTAAGGTATTGGAAAGGGTGTTGGAGAGGAGGATAAGGAAGAAGGTGAAGATCGACGAAATGCAGTTTGGATTTATGCCAGGAAGAGGAACGACAGACACGCTCTTTATTGTGAGGCAGTTGCAGGAGAAGTACATGGAGAAGAGGAAGAAGTTGTTTCTTGGGTTTGTTGATCTGGAGAAAGCATTCGATAGGGTTCCACGCGAAGTATTGACATGGGCATTGAGGAAGTTAGGAGTGGAGGAATGGTTGATCAGAGTAGTGATGGCAATGTACAAAAGAGCGCGCACAGCTGTAAGGACGAAGGACGGGAACAGTTGTGAGTTTGAGGTGAAGGTGGGAGTGCATCAGGGGTTGGTAATAAGTCCACTACTATTTGTCGCTGTGATGGAGGTGCTGGCTCAGAACGTAAAGGAGGGTTTACCGTGGGAGTTGTTGTATGCAGATGATCTGGTGTTGATTGCGGAAAGTATGGATGGACTGAAGGAAAAGATGAACAAGTGGAAGGAATGTATGGAAACAAAAGGTCTGAAGGTGAATATCGGAAAGACGAAGGTGATAGCAAGTGGTAAAGCATGTGGTGAGGTGGAAAGAACTGGGAAGTGGCCATGTGCTGTGTGCAGGAAGGGTGTCGGAGTGAACTCCATTCCATGTACAATGTGCGCTGAGTGGGTTCATCAAAAATGTAGTGGTCTGAGAGGGTCATTAACCAGTGTGGCAGCTACATTCAAATGTAAGGTGTGCACAGAGGGAACTGCAGATGGAGGAAATGTTGAGTTGGGTCTTGGAGACGGCGTGAAGCTGGAAGGTGTGAAAACATTTTTCTACCTCGGAGACATGCTGAATGGAGAAGGTGGATCAGACTCTGCAACGGTTGCTAGAGTGAGATGTGCATGGAAGAAGTTTCGGGAACTGAGTGGTGTGCTGATGAGGAGGGGAGTGTTGTTGAAGCTGAAGGGAAAGGTGTATGCTGCATGTGTGAGAAGTGTTATGATTTATGGGAGTGAGACATGGGTAATGAACGTAGTGCAGCAACGAAGGCTGGAAAGGGTGGAAATGCAAATGGTTCGGTGGATGTGTGGAGTATCGTTGAGAGAGAGGAAGACAAATGATTAATTGCAAAAGATGATGGGAACAGAGCCTGTGATTGATGCTGTGAAGAGGAACAGGTTGAGATAGTTTGGTCATGTGTTGAGGAAGGATGAAAGTGACTGGTTGAGAAGAGTTATGGAAATGAATGTAGAAGGAAGTAGAGGACGGGGAAGACCGTGAAAGACTTGGCTAAAGATGGTGGAAGAAGAAATGCGGGCAAGGGGGTTAACAAGGAGAGATGCAGAAAATAGGGCAAAATGGAGAAGATTGTCATGGGGACCGCAAGGCTAACCCCCGCTCAAGCAGGGAAAATGGCCTTAAAATGCATGTTGTTGTTGTTGTTGTTGTTGTTGTTGTTGTTTCAACTATCCAAAATAGAATCACTTTAAAAATTCTACTCGCTGGATCCGGATCTGGATCTTCACAAAAATCGAAGCAATTCCTCCTTGTCACACACACAACATGTCCAACAAGTTTCGTCCAAATTCATCCATAATTTTTTGCAATATCCTGCTATGTATCGTTTTTAGCCCCATCACTCAATGGTGAAGAATCACTTTAAAATTTAAATAATTATCATATCCGAATTCATATTCAGATCTTCACCAAAATCGAATCGATTAGTCCTTGTCAGACACCCAACCGGTCCACCAAGTTTCGTCCAAATCCATCCAGAACTTTTTGAGATATCCTGCTATGTATCGTTTTTGGCCCGATCTCCCAATGGTGAAGAATTACGTAAAAAATTATTGTAGCCGGATCCGAATCCGGATCTTCACCAAAATCTAATCATTTCGTCCTTGTCACACATGCTCGCTCGCTGCCAAATTTCGTCCGAATCCGTCCACAACCCTTTGAGATATCTTGTTCACAATCGTACAGACAAACAGACAGAGAAACAGACAGACAGACAGACAGACAGGGGTGAAAACATAACCTCCATCCACCTTTGGTGGTGGAGGTAAACAGAAATGGTCATAACCTCCATCCACCAATGAAACCGATTCTCTGTAATATTAATTATTTATCAATAATAATCATTGGCATCCTTACCTGTTGCTCCTCTGATGCAGAAAAGGAGTTTTGTTGTTTTATGCAGATTTTGATCATTTTGATGCAAAGTGATGTTGAAATTCCAATATTGTCAACATTTTCACAATAGTTCAGATGAGTACACCTTAACGATTATAATATTTTGATGTTTTCAACGATTACTTTGTACTGATCCTTTTTTTACATCTTCTATTCTCTTTCCTCTACATGTTTTATGGCAATCCCAGCTGTGCCCCAGACGTTACAGCTTTTAGAAGACCACAAATCAGAGTTGACAGTCACAGCAGGAGAACCCGTGATCCTGATCTGTCAGACATCCACTCGTAATTGCTTTGCGAAGTGGTTACGTGACGGACAGGATCTGATAATTCGGCGGAAAATGGATGAAGATTTAATAGAGTTTGTCGACAATAAGAAGACAACTCCCCAAGATGACATTTCATCAGGAGAAATTCCAGATAGGAAAACGAGAACTGATGGGATTGCAAAAAAGAGAGAAGATGATGAGAATCTGGAACAGATGGACCATGGAAACAACATTGATGACAAGGTACCTGGTAAGACGGAAATGTTACGAAGCAAATGCATTCCAGAGAATGAGAAGGAAGAAAATTGGAATGAACCGAGGACCAATGAAATTGTGGAAGAGGAGGTGGAAACAGATGTAACGGGAATGGACATTCCAAAGAGAAACAACACAGTGGAAGGAATCCAGAAAGGTGAGAAAGAAGTGACAATGGGTGAAGACGAGTTTTTGATGGAGGCCCAAGACTGCATCCGACGACTAATCATTCAGAAATCACGACTGGAACATTCTGGAATCTACCAATGCTCCACAAGAGATGATGTCATTACTTTCAAGCTGGTTGTGGAAGGTTTGTTTGCAACTGTTCTACTAACAACGAGGAAGTTTTAGGTCTTGCTCTTTGTCATTTATCCACAAATCAGAACACGTAGAAAGTTGCTTTTGTTGCTCATGAACGATGTTATGAGCCCAGCGTTGTAGAATTGTGTAGTATCGTTATTTTCTTGAAGCTTGTGATTAGGAATGGTAGTTAATTTTCAAAGTGTCCCTGTGTTGTCCTAGTGGTATAAATTTTGTCTTTGTCTGCTCATTTAAGTGTTTTTTTATTTTGTATTGATGTTGTCTTTTTATCCTCAAAACCAGTTGAATCTGTGGCATACAAACTGTTTGAGCATCTGACGCATGGAAATGCCTGAATTATTCCAGTTCATCTGGATGTTAACTGATAAAAGGACTGACATAGGAGAGAATATTTGGGGTCTTCCTGCCTGGAATGTGAATTACAGGTAAATATGCATTCTATCCAGCTTTGAGAGGAAGACTGGGAGAGAATCATGAAATAAAATAAAAACTTTCTGTGGACAAATATTGCTGATGAAGGGTGCAAAACGTGACACTGAGGTTAATCAGACATGACATGACATCAGAAACTCACCCATTGGCTGTCTGGATCAGCTTGCAAACCGATGAGCTTCCTCACAATCATCAGCAAGGTCACGGAATCCACAATCGCAGTTGATGTGAAATCCTTCCTTTTCTCCAGGTGCCTCATCTCACACCATCAGTTCGGATTCAGAAATGGTCACTCTGCCTTGAACATGCTGCTCCTTCTCTCCCAACAATGGATGGAGGTCCTCAATATCAGACATGAGATCAGGGCTGTCTCTCTGGACATATTTCAAACTGTCTCTGGAAAGTCTCTCTGGAAAGCTGGAGCTTTCAACACAGTCCATCTACTTTCTCAACAAACCAAAGTCTTCAAGATCATTGGTGATTAATCTTGCACTGAAGCTGAGTCGATCACTTCAGTAGTCTTGTATCCTTTCTGGTCTTGCACCCTCTGCCCTCTCCGCATGGTTTGTTCCCCTCTCCCAGGTATCTATGGGATGGACGGGGTCCACCAGCAGCCTTCTCCTAGTGAAACTTCCAAAATACAGAATCACTGCTCACCTCCACTCATGTGTTCCTCTTTTTTCCACCTGTGAAACCAACTTCCACATTCTCTTCCATGTCATTCTTCCCTCCAGGTCTTCAAGACAGCTGTTCACCACCATCTCAAACCACCCCCGTCCAAAACCTTGATCTTTTCTACACCAATTAGAATTAAACCATCCCTTACCACTCCCAACATTTTGCTTCTGTATCCATCTTGTCCACCTCTTGCGATCTCCAATACGTTACATCATTACCTGCATCTCCTCTTTATCCATTCCCTTCTGCTCTTGGCATTTCCCTCCCTTCTCCTTCTGTTGTTCCTTTTGTTATGTTGCGTCCTGATCGTAATTGAAAATTTCCTTCCGGGGTGGTAATTTAATTGATAATTTAATTCTCTTCCTGGTATTGGCTATTTTGCTGAAGAACAATCCCACGCAGATGTATGCAGTGGTACGGTAGCTCTGATTCGCTCATGCCTATAGCAGGTGGAGTCTAGGCCACTGTTTAGATAGCAGAGCCTTGTTAAAATCTATATATTAAATAAATATGAATATATTGATAATATGAAAGTAATATAACATACAAAGATTATATCATTACATACCTCCTCTTTAAACTAACACTTACGTGTTGTTCAGCCCCTCCAGACAAGTTTATGTATGAAGGTGATGCTGATATCCAGCGAGACCTTCATTTGATTGCCGGAGAGCACCTGGAGCTCACCTGCCAGGTGTGTCGGCCTGGGGTTCCTGTAAAGTGGTTTCATGGTGGAGAGGAACTTTTGGTTCGATTTTCGATTCATCGGTCGATAAGAACTTCTTCCAGTCTTCAGTAGTCCACTGGCAGTGCTACATGGCCCAGGCAAGCCTCTTTTTCTTATTTTGCCATCTTAGCAATGGCTTTCTTACTGCCACTTGACCTGTCAAACCTGCAGCTCGAAGTCTTCTCTTCACAGTTGAAATTGAGACTTGCTTACTTCGACCAGTGTTAAGCTGTGTTTGAAGCTGTTAGCCTGTGAGCCACCTATCACGCAAGCTGTTGACTCTCAGAAACTTGTCTTCTGATTCTGTTGTGGCTTTGGGTCTGCCAGACCTCTTCCTGTCAGAGTTTCCTCCAGTTTCCAATATGCTACTTCCTGCAGTGCAATATTGTCCAAATAATGCTTCAGAGGGTGTAATAACAGTCTGTTCCAATAGTGCTTTTATACAGACAGGTGGTTTGTAATCAAGTAATCAGCAGAGGTTGGGACACCTGTAGGAATTGTTTGCATCAACTTTCAAGGCTTAATTTACTTACATTGCTGCAGAACAGCTGTAAGTTGTTGACCCATTACTTGTTCCTTGAAGAAGGCCTTTTTTTTTTTACAATATAACTGTGCAATTTACATTATTTTCCGGTTTTTGCGAACCTAGACTTTTTTTTAAACCTCGAGCAGTTTACTGCTTACCTTTGTACCATTTCAGGTTATTCACGGACATTAAACTGCGTAAATTTCAATAAAAACTGGAAAAATTGAGGTATTCTAAAACTTTTGACCGGTCGTGTACAAAATGAAATTTTTAAACGTATTTAAAGTGTACGTGCACTTCAATTATTAAAGAGCAGGTTGGACAAACATTGGTTCTTCTCTCATCTAATGTTACCCTGATTTCCCAACAAACATGCATTTCACAATAAATTACCTTATGTTCAATTTATGTGAAGTCGTGGGACATATACAAACCCATCGATGGAATGAATGGAAGTTTAAACACGATTACCTTTATCTCCATAAAATAATGATGAATGATGATGATAACCTAAAATAAGAACGAAGAAATATCTCTCAGCAATTTCCCGTCTGTATTATTTGGGCGGTGTATGATATACAGTGCCGATCTCGGAGAGGAGAGAAGAAAATATGGGGGTCTATTTTTAATAGATATGTCTTTGTTTCAAATAAATCTTTAATATATTTATTTTTTAATAGATAAAAATATTTAACCTTTGTTAATGGCTTAGATGGGGTAGGGAGAAAGAAACAACATTTTTAAGGGTTATGGGGTGTTGGTCAAATCGTTTTTCAATTAGAAATTGAGACAATGGGCTAAAGGAAAAACAGAACTTAGGTGTAAGGGGGTGAGGGGCGGAGTAGGATGGAGGAGGGGGAGGTGGCGCAAGTAGTCGGGAAATGTTGGTTTCGAGATAAGCACAAAAATGGTGGATTGATTGACCGCATCAAAATCTGCGCTCATTGGGGCGCCTCCTGGGGGCGAGGTTTGCCCCGACCCAAAATAGGTATTTACTTTCTTCTCCGAAACTACACATACAATTTGGATGAAACTTGACTACAACCTTAATCATCTTCATCACATGACTTCATCACCCGACAACCAGTACCAAAGTTTGCTCACGACATAAAAAAAATAAAGGTCTGAGGAGGTCTGTGGGGTTTGAGCGACTGCTGCTGCTGATCCCCGAAGCTTCAGGAACAGCAGTCCCGTTTTATGCCTCTGATTGAGATGTCTGTCTGATTTATGCTGTCTGATTGAGACAAAACTTTCAGGGTAGGAGTGACACCCATGCAGAATGTTTTTATGGCAATTGTGACGTCATAAGTCACGTGGTATGGCAGCCATCTTGGATTAAAAGCAAATAATTAAAAAATTATTTCTCGGAAACCGCTGAATGGAAAAATTTGAAACTTGGCACATTGGCAAGGACTCCCAATGGGGAACAAAAGCCAAAATGTTTTAATCGAATTCCTTATCATAAAAATCTGAAATTGCATGCACATGATCTATGACCCATTTGTATTGAAATATTAAATTTATGACATCATAGGTCACATGGTTTGGCAGCCATTTTGGATTGAAGGAAAATATTAAATAATTATATCTCTGAAACCGTTCACCCTATCGATGCAAAGTTTTACAAATATCATCTAACAGCACTGTTGCATATAGTTTGAAAATGATGATGTCATAGGTCACGTGGTTTGGCAGCCATCTTGAATAGAAAAACAAACCTTATCCGATCAAAACGAAACTTCACAAACGTGATCCCCTACCCATACATATGCAGAGGCGTATCATATGCACTCTGCATATGTATGGGTAGGGGATCACGTGATGGTGGCATCTACCCATTGTGGGACTATGCGGAGGCATATTGGCGACACAGTCGCATTGTTCTGGTTATTTCGACAATTATTCACATTAATGTTGAACTGATGCATAATTTAACCACCTCGTCCATTATTTGGATTAAATAATGTCGATGTTCGTCAGTGTACTACCATGGTTAACTCATAACGCACTGTAAACTAAATGGCATCGAGGTTCAGGCCCTTTCGGATGCTGGTTCCCAAACAAGCAGAGCAAACAGAGACTGGCTACAAGATAGCTTGCCAGACACCGTTGTAAGACCAGTGGAAGAAATCCTACAGGAGGGATTGTGATTAAAGGCATGCAAATGGAAGCCCCATTCCATTTGAAGGATGGTTTGAAGCACAGTGTAAGCTTAAAAACGGTGGCAGAGAAATGCCCATTTTAGTCCGTGTTGTGGTCAGTAAGGGACCAGTGACAGACCCAATAATTGGCGTCAACGTAATTTCAAAGTTGATGTTTCAGAAAAAGGCCAAATCTGACGATATAGTCGTGCCACCGGGGTCATTCATTTCTTTGTTTCCGGAACTGAGCCAACCACAAATATGAACAGTCAACCAGACTGTGCAGAATCGAGAGGAGGGACAAGTTTCCATGCGTACAGGCCGTCACCATACTCAAATTCTTCCTGGGAGAACAACGAATATGCCTGATGTTGGTTCTCATCCATTTGCAGTCAAAACAAGCACACTGTGAGAAACTGACCAAGAACAGTGCTGGCCAGAAGGGGAGACAGTGAAACCTTTTTATAAACTTAGTCCAGGCTCCTATGAGAGATAACACATGGAACATATAATAAGGGGAGCAGGAGACAAGAGGGGGAGAGAGGGGGAAGTACAACAGTAGGGAACAGGGACATCGGGAGATCCCTGAAGGAGAGAGGGCTTGGGTGGGGTATACGGGATAAACAAGATGGACACAACAAGGACGGTATATTCAGGAAAGAAATCGGAATTTGAAGGAGGTGGATTTAAGGTGGATTAACGGGGGAAGAAAAGATCAAGGTTTTTGATGGGGGAAGATATGAGATGGTGGTGAACAGCTGTTTTAAAGACCTGGAGGGAAGAGTGGGATTGAAGAGTGTGCGGGAGTTCGTTCCAGAGGCGGAAAAAGATGAATGAAAGAGTGAAGGCGAGCAGAGAGTCTTGATTGTGGTAGTTTCACCAGAAGAGGTTTACTGGCAGACCTTGTGCATCCTTCAGGAATATTTGGGAGATAGAGCACAGACAGAGCAGGGGGAGCAAGGACGGAGATGAGTCGATAAAAGATAGAACGACCGCCAATCTGCATGTGGTGAGAGAGTGAAAGGCCCTCATAATCAGCTTCATCGTGCCAACAATCATCATGCCAGGAGATACCAACAATCCTAAAAGCCTTGGTTTCTGCAGCGTGAATCCGCACTCGGTATGAGGCAGGAGCACCACCCCAGAGGGGAGAGCAATACTCCATCAACACGTGGATGAAAGCTTTGTAGGTGGTGAGCAGCTCAGCAGTGCCAAGGAAGGACTTTGCAGGATGGAGGATGCCCAGTTGGTGATTGGCTTTGGAGGCCAGATTGTGGCTTTCCCAAGAAAGTTCACGGCAGGTAGTGAGACGAAAAAGCTTGAGTGACAGAACTTGTTCAAAGACGATTTTTGAGAAAGTAGATGTGAGGGTTTTCCAGACGGTCTTTTCAGAGAGACAATGTGAGAGTGTGAGATTTCTTAGATTGAAAGACGTGTTCCATGTGTTTGATCAGCTTGTAATTTTATCCAAGTCTGCAGAGAGTTGAGGCTGCTTTTTGCCCGAAACTGTCGATCTGAGGGATGAGAGATGGAACGGCAGAGGGTGGAGTCATCAGCAAAAAGATAAAGATTTTATATAGAGTCAGAAAGATCACGATGAAAATTATGAAAAGCACAGGGCCCAGAAAACTGCCTTGAGGAACTCCAGCCTGGTCAGGAAGAGGAGATGGGAGAACTCCATTTAGAGCCCCACACTGAATACGACAGGAGAAAATCCGTGAGCCATGCGTGGAGATTTCCATGGATACCACAAGATGAGAGTTTGGTGAGCATGGCGGAGTGCCAGATCTTATCAAAGGCACGAGATATGTCAAGGGAGACGGCTCTGATTTCCTGTCTGGAGTTGAGGACATCCGTCCATTGTTGAGACAGCAGAAGCAGCATGTCCAGAGTAGAGTGGCCGAGTCTGAATCCATATTGATGATCCGAGATCAAGCCATTGGAGAAAAGGAAGGATTTAATGTCAGCAGTGATGATGGATTCCATGACCTTGCTGATGATTGGGAGCAGGTTGATTGGTCTGTAGTTGCAAGGATCTGTTTTTGGAATAATTCTTGCTGCATGGTATGGCTAGTGGCCACATGGACTTAAATCTCAACCTTTTGGGAATGGAGGGGTTCGTTCCCCTTTTCTCTTTTTTGGAAGTCTGTGTTTAAAGGTATTCCCTTCATTAACAATGCTTTATCATTGATGTTGAGAAAAATGTGGTGGCAACCAGCTGTGTGGCCTTCCACATTGGGATCTGTGTAACTGAGCTCTTGGTCACAATCAGTGATGGCATGAAATGCAGTCATGCCATGATGGTAAACGCAATGCAAGGCTTTCAACTGGTTTTGTGAACAACTCTCGGTTTGATCAGAATTACTTATGGGGACATATGGACAACTCCAAACTCTCCACTGACTGATAATAATTGTTCATAATGTGCCATTACATTTTCACAACTGGATGGTATTCATAGAATACTTACCCTGCGCAATCAACTTGTTGAGAGCCAACTCTTCAGTTTTTGAACATTTTTTTCCTTTGATCCAATATGGCTGCCAGACCACGTGAGCGATGACATCATAAATTTATATTCTCGAATATAATTGTTGCATAGATCACGCTCAATACATTTCAAACTGACCAGACAAAGCGTAGCCCCTGTCGAATTATGACGTCATAATTATAGCACCAATGACGTCATTGTTAACAACACCTATTCCCATTATTCCCCAAGGGCAATACTTGACAATGAGCCATGTTTCAATTTTTTCCATGCAGCGGTTTTGGAGATATAGAGGTGCAACATTTTTCGGTTTTTCCAAGATGGCGCCTGTACCACATGACATATGACGTCATGATTATCATTAAAGTATTCCACAGGAGGAGGTGCTCCTATAGTGAAAATTTCGTGCCCATCAGACCAACAGTTGCTGAGAAAAAGAAAATTCCCAATGATCAGATAAGTGTTGTACTTGCCGAATTATGACGTCATAACAAAGGCACCGATCACATCATCATTAACATATATTATTCCCCAAGGGAAGTACTTGACAATGAGCCATGTTTCAATTTTTTCCATGGGGCGGTTTTGGGGATAAAGAGGTGCAACTTTTTTCGATTTTTTCCAGGATGGCGTCTGTACCACGTGACCTATGACGTTATAATTATCATTAAATAATTCCACAGGAGGAGTTGCACATAATCTGAAAATGTCATATCCATCTGACCAACAGTTGCAGAGGAATTTTTGTTTTATTCATAACTAGCAGAAGTACCCGGCATTGCCGGGCGGGGGAGGGGAGGGGAACGGGGGGAGGGGAGGAGAGGGGGGAGGGGGAAGGGGGAGGGGGAAAAGGAGGGGGAGGGGAGGGGGGAGGAGAGGGGGAGGGGAGGGGGGAGGAGAGGGGGAGGGAAGAAGGGGAAGGGGTAGGGGGGAAGGGGAAGGGGTAGGGGGGAGGGGAGAGGGGAGGGGAAGGGGGAGGGGGAAAAGGGAGGGGGAGGGGGGAGGGGAGGGGGAGGGGGCAGGGGGAGGGGGTGGGGGAGTGGAGGGGGGTAGCATGGAGGGGGAAGGGAGGGGGGAGGGGAAGGAGGGAAGGGGAGGACGGAGGGGGGAGGGAGGAGGACGGAAAGGGGAGGGGGAAGGGGGAGGGAAGGGGAGGGCCAGTCAACAATGACGTTGCAGTTCTCATGGTAGGAGAGCAGCACAACAATCGCGACATCGTCCTGCATCTTTGCAACAACAGCACGAAGCGGATTTTGGAGACTCACCAATCCTGTGACGCCCTCCAGTACCAGCGTTGCCGGGCGGGGGAAGGGAGACCCATACATTCCCAACCCATAAATTCGCCCTCTCGACTCAAGCTCACTCGGACAAAAGCCTCGCACAAATTACACCGTGAAGGCCCAATGGCCATGTCTATGCCACAAATCAAGTACGTGAGCGAGTCGGGCGCACTGAATTGAAAATATATAGAACGCTCATACTCCGTGAAAAGTGAAGCCGCCGTGTCGCCATCTTGGTTAGCACGACTCGACCAACTCGCTTCGCGGATCTCGTTTGTTTTGAACGTGTCCCAGATTTTAAAAGCCAGACAACTGTTAAATGCCATTTTGTGCGGCAATAAACTGCTCCAATCGGTTACGGAAAGGTTGTGGAAAGACGTTTCACAGCTGTTTCAAAGACATTTAATTCATATCGCACAAAATCGACAAAAATCGACACAAAAACACGATCGCATAAAAGGTGAAAAAACGCAATCGCTTTTCGCTCTGAATTACGTGCAAACGTGTGACGGAAATCACCATCGCCCAGCATCGAGTGCAAACCAAGATGGCGCCCGGTAGCTGCATCTCCACCTATGTGGTGTGAATGGCAATGGTCATTCTATATATTTTCAGTTCAGTGGTCTGGCGGCGGGGATGGAACATCACGTCATCGCTCTGAGCGAATCAGCGAGCTGCTCTGGGACCGGCTGAGATTCCGTGTATAATGTTCCTCGCTGAAATGCGCTGAGGTAAATATGAATAAAAAATATGGATCTCGTCAAATATTTTGAGGTAGGCCATGTTCGTCCCAGGCTCAATGGCCATGTCTATGCCAAATATCAAGCACGTGAGCCTCTCCGTTTAGGAGTCTATCGGTAATATTACACACACACACACAAACTGTGTTTTATAGAAATAGATTATCAGATCAAGCGTTGTACTTGTCGAATTATGACGTCATAATTAAAGCACCAATGACATCACCATCAACATATGTTATTCCCCTTGGTGAGTGCTTGACAATGAGCCATGTTTCAATTTTTTCCAGTGAGCGGTTTGGGAGATATAGAGGTGTAACGTTTTTCCAAGATGGCGTCCGTACCACGTGACCTATGACGTCATAATATGACTAAAAAATTGTCGGTGGAGGCGCTTCAATGGTAACATTTCGTGTCAATCGGATCAATGGTTGCCGAAAAAATGAATTTTTAAAATGCAGACACGGCACATGGCACACGGCACACGTACGCACCTGAATGCTTAACCTCGTTTTTCGCTTCGCGAGGGCAGGGTAATAACACAGACAGTGCATTTGTGCTTTACGGAGCTCTCTTTATTGCGAAACTCTTCACAAATTGAGGTTTCATGAAAAACATAGGCTGGAATCTTCTTCTGATAAACAATTTTACAACAAGGATGTTCTCCCCATATCACACATGGAAATGAAATATGGACTACAGCAACGAAAAAAAAAGAAAAAAAACCACCTTCAGAGGCCATTTTTCCCAGCAACCTAAGGAAGACCCATGATAGAAGCATGATGAGAACCAAGATCAGATTGACAATTAAGTTCTGTTACCATTAGAGTTTTTGGCATAAAATGTTCAACAATCCTGTGGTGAGAATATGGAAAACCAAATTAATAAATTTTACATTTTTTTAAAGCTGTCATTTTCTTTAAACTCAGTTTGAGGATGTGGATGGGGTTAGCATTTTGGGATTCTTGTTGTCTTTTGGCACCAATTTGCAGTTATTGTTGTGGACATTCTGATGTTCATCTTTTTCTTTCAAGTACTCAATACTTTTTTAGTACTTAAAAAAAATACTTTTTAAGTACTCAGTTCGGGTTTTCTTCATCATCCGGATTCCGTGTTGCTCTGACTATCACTGGTACAATTTCACGTTTCTTCAATTTTCAAATCTTGTTAACCTCATTTTCCATATCCTGGTATTTCAGATTTCAGCTCTCAGGAATGGATCCTCATATGTAATTTCAAATTGCCTTTTTGAGAGAAACCTTTATCACATATCGAGCATTTGTGGGATCGCTCTCCTGTATGGATCCTCATATGTGATTTCAAATTGAAGCGATGAGAGAAACCTTTATCACATATCGAGCATTTGTGGGGTCGCTCTCCTGTATGGATCCTCATATGTGATTTCAAATTGAAGCGATGAGAGAAACCTTTATCACATATCGAGCATTTGTGGGGTCGCTCTCCTGTATGGATCCTCATATGTAATTTCAAATTGCCTTTTTGAGAGAAACCTTTATCACATATCGAGCATTTGTGGGATCGCTCTCCTGTATGGATCCTCATATGTGATTTCAAATTGCTGCTTTGAGAGAAACCTTTATCACATATCGAGCATTTGTGGGGTCGCTCTCCTGTATGGATCCTCATATGTAATCTCAAATTGCTGCTTTGAGAGAAACCTTTATCACATATCGAGCATTTGTGGGGTCGCTCTCCTGTATGGATCCTCATATGTGATTTCAAATGGCCTTTTTGAGAGAAACCTTTATCACATATCGAGCATTTGTGGGGTCGCTCTCCTGTATGGATCCTCATATGTGATTTCAAATGGCCTTTTCGAGAGAAACCTTTATCACATATCGAGCATTTGTGGGGTCGCTCTCCTGTATGGATCCTCATATGTAATCTCAAATGGCTGCTTTGAGAGAAACCTTGACCACATACCGAGCATTTGTGAGGTCGCTCTCCTGTATGGATCCTCATATGCCTTTTCAATTTGTCTTTGTGAGAGAAACCCTTGTTACATATCAAACATTTGTAAGGTCTCTCTCCTGTATGGATTCTCATGTGTAATTTCAAATGCCTTTTTGTCAAGAAACCTTCATCACAGACAGAGCACTTTTGAGGGCATTTTCCAGTGTGGATCCTCATGTGTATTTTGATGTTACTCGTTGAAGAAAAATCCATTCTGCACACATTACACTTGTAACGTATTCGCCTTTCTAGAACCTTTTTGTGTTTGTTTAATTTAATATTAGTCGTTGTGTTGCAAGGCCCAGACATGCACTTGTATTTTATAGGAAGTGAGTCTTGATTTTGTGATTGTTTCTTCAAAAAAGGCTTCTTCCTCACTGTGAAGCTGCGACTGGACCTTATTTGTCCCATATTACTTCTGGTTTGTTCTACAGAAACAAAGAATATAATTTTTTTGGTCAAAATCAAAATATAAAATATTTAACACATTTCTGAAAATTATATATTTTCTCAACACAAAAGATTGTATGTTAATTTTTCCACTCACCAGTTGCAAAACAGAAAGCACTTCCGTTTGTCATGTGAATATCATCTGAATCTTCCTTTGTGGAAGTACATCTTGAATCTTCTGTGACAGATGAATCGTTGTTGGGTTGTCTGCCTTCCATATTTACAGGACGCACATCACCTGTGAACATATCAACGTCAGTGTTTTGCAGGAAATGAGGTTGAGAACCATCTCGAGAGTTCATAGAACACATTACGTCATGGAATGTGTCTGAAATTTAAATACAATAATGAAGTTAAAGATTGTTAAAAAGAAAAATTCTGGATGATAAGCGCTATTGAAACAGTCTTCTACATCACCCTTATTCACCACCCTATTTAACATGTCCAAGTACTGCTAAACCGTAGGTTATTGGAAGTAACAAGCAGGCGATTTATGTTCAACACTGTTCAATTGTTAATTCAATTTAAATAAAATAAAAATTGTAAAATTCATTTCAAAAATTTCTGGAATTCACTGGCGTTAAACGTTTGTCAAACTTTCCTTTCACAAAGCTCAGAACAAGTGTGTATCTCCCCTCAGGAGAGCCAGGAAATAATATCTCTCCACTCTCAAGACTAAACTCTCAAACCTGTCTCCCACCTCCAAATCTTGGTGGCATCTGGTCAAATCTGTTTCTGGGGTTTGTTCCCCCTCCATCCCCTCCCTTACCTCAAACGGCTACACAGCTGACTCCGGACGGGAAAAAGCTGAATTCCTCAACTCTGTGTTTGCCTCAAAATCTTGTGTTCCAAACCCATCTCTCTCTGTACACATGATACCCAGATGCTCCTGGACTCTGTGTCCTTTCCTCCTGACAAGGTGGAAAAGTTTCTGTCAACCCTCAACTCTGATTCTGCAACTGGACCAGACGGCATCAGCCCACGGGTCCTAAAACCCTGCTCTGCGGCTCTTTCACTCCCTCTCTCTGTTCTCTTCACTCTCTCTTTTGCTCAAGGTCTTCTGCCATCAGCTTGGAAATTAGCCAACATTTCCGCTTTACACAAAAGAGATGCAAAAATAAATACTTGCAACAACAGACCAATCAGCCTGCTCCCAATTAATCAGCAAAGTCATGGATTCCATCATCGCTTCTGATATGAATTTGGATCAATTTGGATTCCGACCAGGTCATTCTACTCTGGACATGCTGCTTCTGCTGTCTCAACAATGGATGGAGGTCCTCAATGCCGGACAGGAAATCAGAGCTGTCTTCCTTGACATATGTGGCGTCAGGAAGGGCATCCGGCCATAAAAACATTGCCTAAAACAGGGAACCATGATTGTCATGGGGCCCGCAAGGCTAACTCCCGCTCTAGCGGGGAAAATGGCCTTAAAACGATCATTCATTCATTCATTCTTCCTTGACATATGTCGTGCCTTTGATACAGTCTGGCACCCAGCTCTGCTCACCAAACTCTCCTCCTATGGTATCTATGGAAATCTCCACGCATGGCTTGCGGACTTCCTCTCTGGTCGTAGTCAACGTGTGGCCCTGAATGGATTTCTCTCATCTCCACTTCCTGTCCAGGCTGGAGTTCCTCGAGGCAGTGTTCTGGGCCCTGTGCTTTTTCTGGTCTTCAGCAATCATCTCTCTAACTCCCTGGAAAATCCTCTCTATCTCTTTGCTGATGACTCCACTCTCTGCCGCTCCATTCCTCATCCCTTAGATCGGCAGCCTGCAGCCTCCTCACTCTCTACAGACCTGGACAAAATCACAGACTGGTCAAACAAGTGGAACATGTCTTTCAATCCTGACAAATCTCACACTCTTGCTATGTCTCTCCAAAAAGACCGACTGGAAAACCCTCCCATCTACTTTCTCAACAATCCTCTCCAAGACGTTCTGTCGCTCAAGCTTTTGGGTCTCATTATCTGCCATGATCTTTCTTGGGAAAATGACATTGCCAAGCTGGCCTCCAAAGCCAGTCCCCGACTGGGCATCCTCTGTTGTGCGAAGTCCTTCCTTGGCACACCTGAGCTGCTCACCACATACAAGGCTTTCATCTGCAGCTCAATGGAATACTGTTCCCCCCTCTGGGCCGGTGCTCCTGCCTCACACCTAGCTCGGCTTCACGCTGTTGAAGCCAAAGCTTTCAGAATAATTGGAATCTCCTGCGATGAAGCTAACTCCGAGGGCCTATCACTCACTCACCGCAGGCAGGTTGGTGGTCTTTCTGTCTTCTACCGACTCCTCTCTGGCCTTGCTCCCCCAGCTCTCTCTGTGCTCTGTCCCCCAAATATTCCTACAGGTCGCACAAGATCTGCCAGCAACCCTCTTATGGTTAAACTGCCAAAATCTAGGCTCTCTGCTCACCTTCACTCTTTCATTCCACTTTTTTCCCACCTCTGGAACAAACTCCCCCACTCCCTTCAATCCCACTCCTCCCTCCAGGTCTTTAAAACAGCTGTTCACCACCATCTCTTATCTTCCCCCATCCAAAACCGTGATCTTTTCTACCCCCACTAATTCACCCCAAATCCACTTTTTCGAAATTCCAACTTCTTTCCTGGAAGCCCTTGAATGAATATGAATGAATGATCGTTTTAAGGCCATTTTCCCCGCTAGAGCGGGGGTTAGCCTTGCGGGCCCCATGACAATCATAGTTCCCTGTTTGAGGCAGTGTTTTTATGGCCGGATGCCCTTCCTGACGCCAACCCTTGGTCGCCTCTTACGATGCGCAGGGATACGGTGTACCTATTCTAAATCGGGGTACACACCGTGATCATTCATCCCAGCAAGCTGGTACTCAATTTGCCGACCTCGGAAGAATGACAGGCTGAGTCAACCCCCTGGCGTTAATTCAGCGATCGACCGGGATTCGAACCCAGGATCCTAGGATCCCAAGCCGGCACCCTAACCGCTAAGCCAACACCAGGCTTGTGTCCATATGTTTTATACCTCTCCCACCTCCCCCCAAGCCCTCTCCCTCCCACATTTCTCTCGATGTCCCTGCTCTGAAATGTTGTGTTTGTGTCCTTCCCCCTCTCTCCCCATCTTGTCTATCGCTCCCCTTATTTTGTGTTTTATGTGTCGGTTTGTGTCGGTTTGACTTTTTGTGTGATTAATGTTAGCTCTTTCACGAGCCTCGATCTTCTATGCAAAAAAAAAAAAAAAAAAAAAACTGTAGGGAATATGCTAATTCCATTGTATGTCATTCCCTCTGTGAACATCCCGGTGTCCCTTATGGCAATACATCCCTTCGACATTAGATCGATCCATTAGTGCACACATAAATTAATTCCCCCTCTGCCACAAGACGATAAAACTGACCGGAAGAACCAACAGGAAGCGGCTGCGTACAACGGCGCCATAGCCAGCAGACATTGGCCAAGCAGGTAATAGCCACGCCCAGAAGAGCTCGTGATTGACAGAAGGGGGAGGGGCGAGCAACACCAAGAGCACTGATTGGAGAGTAAAGAAGGACTTGTGATTGGCCACCGACCAATGGCATGGGAGCAGGGCGCCAAGCGCTCGGCAAATGGGAGGGGACGTGTAGATCAGAAGATTTGGGAAGACTAGAAACGATGCACTGATTGGGGGAGATAGAGAGCTGACGTCAGAGGACATCTGATAAAAGTGAGAAGAGATCGACATTTTCTCTCTTCGTTCTTCGACCCTCTCTTCCTTCATCTCTCTTCGCCCCTTCGCCTCTGCCTATCTTCGCCTCCGCCTTTCTCTTCCCTTCTTGCCTTCTCGTTCCCGTGTGGACCTTTGCCTGTTGAGCGCCGACGATCATCCGCCCTGGTTATTCATCGCGCGGGAACACAAGGCTTGCTGCGCACCGGCGGACGTTGGCCCGGCAGCGTGCGCGCGAGAGGTGTCATCGAGGCCTGGTCGCGCCGACGGCTGAACAGTTCCCGAGGATCGGATCATGCCCGGACTGCACGCTCGGGGTCTGAACGACGAGCCTGAACGGACCTGACTGTCAGACAGATAAGACGCATCACACCAAAACAACGATTTGATTTTATTCATCCTTCCATTGTTCTTGTACCAGTTCACTGGTAATTCCCTGCTCGTCGTTAAAGGCGGCAAAAAGGGTTGGCGTCAGGAAGGGCATCCGGCCGTAAAACATTGCTTCAAAAAAGGGGACCGAAAAACAACAAAAACCACGGTTCCCGAAAAAGGCCAACCCCCGCTTGCGGGGAAAAATGGCCTCTAAAGGTGGTTTTTTTTCTTCCATTGTTCTGTATTTGAAGTGAGGTGTTGGGACATCCCAATTTAGGATTTAGTGTTTACCATTGCGTTTCCTTGTCCCAATAGTTCTTGTAAATAAACCTGTTTATTATTTTCCCTTTCTATTCGAAATCCGTGTTCGGTTTGAATTATTTCCCTCAGGTTGAAGACGCGTGCGGACCGTCAAGTAAATCTCGCCGCTTCTTCCTCTTTCCTTCTACCTCCCGCGCGTGTATAGCAAATCCGCCATTGATGCCTCGTTAAGCTCGTTTCCATCCGCGATTCCCCGGTCTTAACTGAGGGGCAATCACACGACAATACACACACACACACACAATTGCAAAACCCTGTCTCCTGCTGTGCGGCGGAAGGACTAATTATTGGATCCGCATCTGGACCTTCACCAAAATCTAACCAATACTTCCTCGTCACACACGTGACCTGTCCACCAAGTTTCGTCAGAATCCATCCACAATGTTTTGAGATATCCTGCTTACAGACAAACAGACAAAGGTGAAAACACAACCTCCACCTACCTTTCGTGGCAGAGGTAAAAAAAAAAAAAAAATCACACAACATAAAGGGTACTTCTTGACATTCTATTTTGAATTTAAAAAATACGTCACGTACCAGACTTGGGTGTGAATCCATGATCCTGAAATTGGAGAATGCAGAAACCACGGAGCCCGATCCCACAGAAACCAGAAACGTCGTCCCGGTCCACGTTTTGGGATCCGAAAACCTTTTCACAGAAACTGGAAAGTTCCCGAATAACATTCTCAAAGGTGACGAAAACACTTCCCAAAAGAGAAGAACCTGCAATCTGGACATCTTGTGGCTTCGAAAAAGAATCCATAAATGTACAGAAGTCAGCATACATCGCAAATTGTAATTTCTCTTTGGAGAGAGAGAGGAGCTCGGCCCGTAATGGATCCGACTCAGCACAAGCTCGAATAACCTTCTGGTCCTCAATTCCGAGCTTGTCCATCACTGCTCGGGCTGTTTCTGCTCTCAGGCCTTGGGACTTGAGCCATTCCAAGAAGTTCTCCATTTCACCGATTACCTGCCAAGGATACAATGTTTATATTAATCACGGAAAAGTTATACATGTTATTTACTTTACTCACTTTGGAACGTTTTGTGAGTTATTATCTTATCCAATTTGATCACGTGTCCAGATAAACGGTAAACGTATCCACCTTGATCACCACATTCACACCGACAGTTTACCTCAGAGACACCCACACTCACCTCTGAGTTGTGAAGCATTTTATTAATTATTATCAACTTAATCAGCTATAATTACCTCAGACAACGAGAGTATCCATCGAGTTTATTAATTATTACCTCAGTTTGATCACCTATAAGTATAATTACCTCAATCTTGATCATCCGTGTAAATCATCCAGTTGTTTCACGTTCGACTCGAGTCCGTCAATGTGTAAACTTTAAAATTAAATACAATCAGTGATGGTGGTTTCCCGCTCATCAACGCGATTACCTGAGTCCATCGACCCAGCACGGATCTCAATGAGGGACTGACGGACCAAGTGTTCGAATTGAACCTTAGAAAAGGAGAATCTCTCGGAACAGATTTTCAAATGGAGAAAGATGGAAAATGAAAAGTTTGATTCTCGAGCTCACTGATCCGACATGCTATTCTTCTTCTTCAGTCACAATCTTCGACGCCATGTTTGACGAAATGAACGAACGTGTGAATCACGGTTCCTTCTTTCTCCGTCATTGTACATTTGTCATGTTCAAACATTTCCCCTCATCAAACACAATAATTCTACATTTCTCATGAATAACTTGATAATCCCTAAACCCGGTCACGAGTACAGACACGTTACCTCACCTCTGATGAAATTTGAGAAATCTGCAAGTTACGTGATTACGTCCGAGCTAAAAGGGAGGAGCTTAATCGTGCGACGTAAAACGCGATGACGCATGATTCGCAGGACGAGAGCGTAATCCCCCATCCAGTCCAGGGGCGAAGCCATGGGCATGGATTTGAAGGGGAGGGGTGCACCAAGCCATAGCGCCGAAGGAGGGTGGGGGAGGTGGTGAATGGGGGTCTCAGGGTCCTTCCCCAGGGAATATTTAAAAATTGATCGTCAGAAACGGTTAGGTATTTCGTGCGTTCTTGGAAGTTTCTGCAGTTCCTTGTCCCTGGTCCAACAGTTCAACAGATTCGTGATGAATAATGGCGAGATCAACGAACTGGTGAAACGACGTGTGCCTGTGTGTGTTTTTACCGTCGCACTTGGGGTGTTGTATAATATTTGTAATCGGCGGGGGCGGGGGGGGGGGTGCGCACCACTGCACCCTCCGGGATCCGCCAGTACAGTCAGTCTCAGCATGTACGATATTGTATTTATTTAATATTCGCAAATAGCTTTTCCTCTTCTTTTGAGTTTAAATACCGTTCTTTTTCAGAGTCCCAAGGATCTATATACACCACGCATCTAAACACTGTAGCAGAGGACGACAAGTTCCGGTAAACTTTGCAAGGTTTGATCTGTTTCTTCAACGAATCTTAAACCCGAATAGTCGCGTTGAGGATTCTTATGGTTCAACCGGCATGGTATATCCGGGATGTGTTCCGTTAGCAAGCGGCTTGCTGTCGCTTTCCAAGCCATCCGTTCCGTATTAGACCGTGGGCCAAACTGGCAAAATGTGTCTATTTTTTTACTTTTGTGACCCACATCTGGAATCTTGCTGAAATTTTGCAAATATTTAGTTAAAAAATTATGAGGAATTCATAACTCGTCAGTGCAAAAAGTTGCACATTAATTAGTTATGTTAATTAGCAAAAACTATAACGGCATATTGTGTCCATTATTTTATAATCTGTGTATAACTGAATGGGAATTCTAAATATAAAGTATGTAGAGATGGGGAAACTGTCCAGGAGTGTGGGTGATCGAGGTCCTACACACACATACACACACACACACACACACACACGTACACACACATACACACACACCCAAACACACACACACACCCAAACACACTCAAACATACACATACACACACACACACCCAAACACACACACATAAACACACACACACACACACACACACACACACGTACACACACATGCACACACACATAAACACACACACACACACACACACACACTCAAACACACACATACACACACACACCCAAACACACACAAACACAGACACATACACACACACAAACACAGACACACACACACATACACACACACACACACACAAACCCAAACACACACACACATAAACACACAAACATACACACACACACACACACACACCAACCACGCACCACACACCAGAGGCAGAGACACACACAGAGAGACACAGAGAGAAACACATAGACACACAGAGAGACACACAGAGAGAAACACATAGACACACATAGACAAGACATACACACACATAGACATACACACATACACTCACATACATACATACATACTGTTAAGGCTGAACAACAACTCGGGCCTGGGGCGGAAGTGCCTTTTTTTCTCTTTCTGCCGTTTTGTGTGCGAGTTCGCAAATCGTCATTTTTCTCCGTTGTATTTTATTTTGAGTATTCGCTCATTCTGCGGATGTGAACACCTGGTACGTTGTTATCCTACTGTGAAATGCCTCTTTGTAACGTTTTAAACATTGACATTCTTCGTGGTTGTTTATTTGCGATTTGTTGCTCGATTGTTCCTTTCTGTTTGTACAAATTAATATATTTTCTGTATGATTTGTTCATTCCAGAACAAAACGGCATTTTTTGACAAGGTTGTCGTCACGTTCTTGTTCATACGCCCTCCGGCGTGGTACAGTTAGGTCACCAAGCAGCTGTGCATTGTTTTATTCAAATGGTTGTACTTCCTCTGTTTCGTCGAACTGGTCACCTCCTCGACCCCTGGCGGCCGACAATGGATGAGCACTTGGAGTCGTCACTGCAACTCGCGTCTTCGTTCCCAAGGGCTTTCCTCGAGAGAGAGTTGTGGACACAGAGAGACAGGTTCTCCATTGTCCAGATTCCCCTGTCCGACTAAAGGGTAATTGATACTCACCATCGGCTCCGCTGGACCAATCACCCGTATAGCCAGAAGTCCAAAGCCCCCTTAGGAGTTCAACCAACACCGACGTCAGTTGCTATTGGTGATCTGGTCTACCTTCATGCCGATGGCAACAAATCTCAGGTCCCCCAACGCTACTTGGTTACCTGTGTCGAGGATGGCTGGTGCACTATTCGCAAGTTCATCGGTTCCCAGCTACGTAGCACAACTTATGGAGTCAAGAGATCTGAGTGCTTCCTTCCACGTCCCGTCCCTTCTACGCTGATCTTACAGTTTACTCTACTTCCGACCTTCATCACACCGGTCACGGTGATCGCTCTCCTCTGACTGATTCTGTTCTTATCGACCCTAACATACCAGTTGAGCTGTCTACCCCTTCCACAGCTCCAATGCTGGCGACTATGGAGCCCATGATCCAAACGCAGCGGCCTACGATGGATCCACCAGTTCTGCCCCAATCACCGGCTCTGGAACAAATCCCTGAATTGCCTCTTGGTGTAGAGATACCAATACCTGATCCAGATCCCGGGTCTTCCTCGCCTAGTCATGTGCCGCAGACCCCGGTCCAGGGCACCATAATCCCATGTGATCCCATAACACCAGCTTTTACCACACCTACCCAGCCATTTGCTTGTCCCTCTAGCCCGGTTTCATCAGCGCCCACTTTGAGGCACTCAACGTGACAGACGCCTTCCAAAACATCAAAGAGATTACATACTTCAGCAATGATGTGAATAATTTGGGAGCAGAATAAACCCCATTTTCAAGAGGATAGTCTGCCCCTATAATGACCCTGTAATGACCACTGTATCTAACATCTGTTGCACCTGTCTGGTCAAATCCAGACCTGTCTCGTCAAATCTAACATCTGTCTGGTCAAATCCGTTTCTGGTGTTTGTTCCCCCTCCATCCCCTCCCTTACTTCAAATGGCTACACAGTTGACACCGCACGTGACAAAGCCGAATGCCTCAACTCTGTGTTTGCCTCAAAATCATGTGTCCCAAACCCATCTCTCTCTGTTCCCACCTTTCCCAGTCGAACCCAACTGCTCCTGGACTCTGTGTCCTTCTCTCCTGACAAGGTGGAGAAGTTTTTATCAAACCTCGACTCTGATTCTGCAACTGGACCAGATGGCATCAGCCCTCGGGTCCTAAAATCCTGCTCTGCCGCTCTATCTCACCCTCTCTCTGTTCTTTTCACCCTCTCTTTTGCTCAAGGTCATCTGCCAGCATCTTTGAAATCAGCAAACATTACCGCTTTACACAAAAAAGGTGCAAAAACAGATCCTTGCAACTACAGACCAATCAGCCTGCTCCCAATTAGTAGCAAAGTCATGGAATCCATCATTGTTTAAGATATCAAATCCTTCCTCTTCTCCAATGGCTTGATCTCTGATCATCAATTTGGATTCAGACCAGGTCATTCTGCTCTGGACATGTTGCTTCTGCTGTCTCAACAATGGATGGAGGTCCTCAATGCCAAACAGGAAATCAGAGCTGTCTCACTTGACATATCACTTGCCTTCGATACGGTCTGGCACCCAGCTCTGCTCACCAAACTCACCTCCTATGGTATTCAGGGAAATCTCCACTCATGGCTTGTGGATTTCCTCTCTGGTCATAGGCAACGTGTGGCCCTGAATGGATTTCTCTCATCTTCCCTTCCTGTTCTGGCTGGAGTTCCCCAAGGTAGTGTTCTGGGCCCTGTGCTATTTCTGGTCTTCATCAATGACCTCTCCGACTCTCTGGAAAATCCTCTCTATCTCTTTGCTGATGACTCCACTATCTGCCACTCCATTCCTCATCCCTCAGATCGGCAGACTGCAGCCTCCTCACTCTCTGCAGACCTGGACAAAATCACAGACTGGTCAAACAAGTGGAACATGTCTTTCAATCCTGACAAATCTCACACTCTTACAATGTCTCTCCGAAAGGACCGACTGGACAACCCTCCCATCTACTTTCTCAACAATCCTCTCCAAGAAGTTCTGTCGCTCAAGCTTTTGGGTCTCACTATCTGCCATGATTTTTCTTGGGAAAACCACATTTCCAAGCTGGCCTCCAAAGCCAGTCGCCGACTGGGCATCCTCCGTTGTGCGAAGTCCTTCCTTGGCACACCTGAGCTCCTCACCACATACAAGGCTTTCATCCGCAGCTCAATAGAATACTGTTCCCCCCTCCGGGCTGGTGCTCCTGCCTCACACCTTGCTCGGCTTCACGCTGTTGAGGCCAAAGCTTTCAGAATCATTGGAATCTCCTGCGATGTAGTCAACTCCGAGGGCCTTTCACTCACTCACCGCAGGCAGGTTGGTGGTCTTTCTGTCTTCTACCGACTCCTCTCCGGCCTTGCTCCCCCAGCTCTCTCTGTGCTGTCCCCCCAATATTCCTTCAGGTCGCACAAGATCTGCCTGCAACCCTCTTATGGTTAAACTGCCAAAGTCTAGGCTCTCTGCTCACCTTCACTCTTTCATTCCCCTTTTCTCCCGCCTCTGGAACAAACTCCCCCACTCCCTTCAATCCCACTCCTCCCTCCAGGTCTTTAAAACAGCTGTTCACCACCATCTCTTATCTTCCCCCATCGAAAACCTTGATCTTTTCTACCCCCGGTAATTCACCCCAGAGTCCTTGCAGTGTTCATATGTTTTATTCCTCTCCAACCTCCCCCCAAGTCCTCCCGATGTCCCTGCTCTCAAATGTTGTTTGTGTCCTTCCCCCTCTCTCCCCATCTTGTCTGCCGCTCCCCTTGTTTTTTGTGTTTTGTGTGTCGGTTTTTTTTTTGTGTGATTAATGTTAGCTCTTTCACGAGCCTCGATCTTGTATACAAAAAAAAACAAAAAAAAAACCGACAATGTATTTTCCACACGGACAATTTATACTTGTTTCTTAATCCAATGTCATCCACTCACGTGAACTGCTTTTGTGTGTCCTAACGTTAGGCCCTGTATGTACATGGTTTGGTGATGCCCATGCATGTTTGAATTGCTTTCACGCACACGTGGATATATTCTTCATATTAATGTTGTTGGTCTTTGCTCACCTGTATTTGCTTGAGACCACCTGTGTTGAGGTACCTGCTTGCATTAATTCAGCTTTGGTATCTTTCAGATGTGACAACATGACAACGAATTCCTTGTCACTTGTGAAATTCCTTGTATCACCTCCAACTAAACAACCATAAAAATATTCCAAGTTCATTAAGGTGTCTAATAGTTGGTTCAAGTGGATGTGGGAAACCCTGTTTGCTTTTAAAGATGCTCCTTACTCCCAACTTTTTAGATTATGATAATTTAATAATTTTCACAAAGTCAAGTCTTCAACCCGAGTATCATTTACTCTCACAAGGTTTTAATGCGGGTCTTCAAAAAGAAGACATTATTGGTTTATTTAAACTTCAAAACAAACTAAATGATTATAACATTGAGGATATAATACAACTATTTTGTGATACACAGAAATCAAAACCGAAACCAAAACCCACATCAAAATCCACATCATACGGATGATATACCTTCACCCCAAGATTTAGACAAATCAAAAAAGAACCTCGTTATCTTTGATGATTGTGTTGATGAGAGAAACCAAATGGTTATGGAGAGCGACTGTACAAGAGGGAGACATTCTTCTTGTAATTGTATTTATCTCAGTCAATCATACTTTCAACTCCCTCGTCGCTCAACAAGAAACAATGCCAATACCTTTATTTTGTTCGTCAAATTCAATGGATATAAATAATTTTTGGAGAGACAATTGCTCTATGTTATGTAGTAAAAAAGAATTTGAGGAGAATATGAAACACACGATTGGAAAATAGAAATATATTGTTGTGAAGCAAGATCATATTTTAAATGATGTATTCTAATAAATAAATGAACACGCAAAAAAGAGCAAGAAGATTTAAGGCACATCAAGAGTTGGTTTCAAAAGTTGTGAAACAACAGGAAGAGATAATAAGAAACTGTGGCAGAAACTAACTGGTGAAGTAGCCTTTGAAAGAAAACAAGAGATTTCGATTGATTCGATTTTCGAAAACCAAAAATGATTTTGTCTGCAGTTCCTGCAATGGAATATACTCCAAAAAAACTCCAAATGTTAGATGATTTTAGTCAAATGACAGAGCAAGAACTTGGAGAATTAGAACATGATGACAAGTCAGGAGACGACGATGGTTCACGAGCGAGCGGTATTCAATGACAAAGGACAGACTATAACCGAAACAGGCCCGGACAGGCCAGGCCCAGAAATGTCAAAATGAAGGTTACTGACCTTGAAATGAGATAGAAAATAATGTATAAGCAGTTATGAGGTTAGTTAGCTACACAATACCGAAAATTCGGTTCGATTCCGACAACTTTGAAACTTTGACCTTTGTGACCTTCAAATGTCAAAGATTCTGAAATTTGTTGGAAAACTTGTATTTCATGTACTTACTTTCTTGTACTTACTATTTCATGAAATATTTCATGTTTCATTTTACTTACTATTTCTTACGATTTCATGTACTTACTTTTTCTTACTTACTTTCTTGTACTTACTTTTTCCACATGCGAAATTTACATTTATGTGTATTTAAATTATACAATGGACGACAAAATGTAAATGTTTCATGATATTTCTTATATTATATCACCTTTATCTATCAATATTGTTGAAATGAAGATCAAATAGCTGTATGTTGAAATATGTTGAAAAAGTCAAAACTACATGGGGTGTACTTACTTTTTCACGTGACTGTAGGTGTGAGGCAGGAACACCGTCCCAGAGGGGTGAACAGTATTCCATTGAGCTGCGGATGAAAACCTTGTATGTGGTGAAGAGCTCAGGTGTGCCAAGGAAGGACTTCGCACGACGGAGGATGCCCAGTCGGCGACTGGCTTTGGAGGCCAGCTTGGAAATGTGGTTTTCCCAAGAAAGATCATGGCAGATAGTGAGACCCACAAGCTTGAGTGACAGAACTTCTTGGAGAGGATTATTCAGAAAGTAGATGGGAGGGTTTTTCAGTCGGTCTTTTCGGAGAGACATAGTAAGAGTGTGAGATTTGTCAGGATTGAAAGACATGTTCCACTTGTTTGACCAGTCTTTGATTTTGTCCAGGTCTACAGAGAGTGAGGAGGCTGCAGACTGCCGATCTGAGGGATGAGGAATGGAGAGGCAGAGAGTGGTGTCATCAGCAAAGAGATAGAGAGGATTTTCCAGAGAGTCGGAGAGATCATTGATGAAGACCAGAAAAAGCAAAGGGCCCAGAACACTACCTTGGGGGACTCCAGCCAGAACAGGAAGGGGAGATGAGAGAAATCCATTCAGGGCCATACGTTGACTTCGACCAGAGAGGAAGTCCGCAAGCCATGCGTGGAGATTTCCATGGATACCATCGGAGGAGAGTTTGGTGAGCAGAGCGGGGTGCCAGACCGTATCGAAGGCACGTGATATGTTAAGGGAGACAGCTCTGATTTCCTGTTTCGCATTGAGGACCTCCAACCATTGTTGAGACAGCAGAAGCAACATGTCCAGAGTAGAATGAGCTGGTCTGAATCCAAATTGATGATCGGAGATCAAGCCATAGGAGAAGAGGAAGGATTTGATATCCGAAGCAATGATTGATTCCATGACTTTGCTGATAATTGGGAGAAGGCTGATTGGTCTGTAGTTGCAAGGATCTGTTTTTGTGCATTTTTTGTGTAAAGCGGTGATGTTTGCTGAATTCGAAGATGCTGGCAGATGACCTTGAGCAAAAGAGAGGGAGAAGAGAACGGAGAGAGGGTGAGATATAGCGGCAGAGCAGGATTTTAGGACCCGTGAGCTGATGCCGTCTGGTCCAGTTGCAGAATCAGAGTCGAGGTTTGACAGAAACTTCTCCACTTTGTCAGGAGAGAAGGACACAGATTCCATGGGTTTGGGACACAAGATTTTGAGGCAAACACAGAGTTGAGGCATTCAGCTTTGTCACGTGTGGTGTCAACTGTGTAGCCATTTGAGGTAAGGGAGGGGATGGAGGGGGAACAAAATTGAAAGAAACAAGAATACCAGAAACAGATTTGACCAGACGCTACCAGGATTTGGTGGAGGGAGACAGGTTTGACCTTCTTCCATGAATTTGATGATGATGAGCAATGCCATTCATATCGTTGCTTGGGCGTTGTTTTCACTGTGCTAAAATGGCAGCAGCCGCTGTTAGTCTTAGTTTGACTAAGATCTGTTCAGCCATCTGAGAAAAATGGCGACACAGACAAACATCCCTCTCATCGTATAGATGCGAGATTCGGACCGTCACCTAAAATGGCTCAAAGCTTCTAAAGGAAGCTGAAAATACTTGGAAACATACCTTAGAGAAAGGGATGTGCCTCTGCACAAGAGTTGGAGAACTTTCTGAACTCGTCCAAAAAGTTGATAGCTTGCAGATTTTAATCCCACAAACCGCCATGGCTGCGGACCAGTGGAAGGCCGGTGAACGTTGCGGGTAAATAACCTCCATGATCATCCCTGTCAATGAGGAAAGGTGATATCTGTGGCTTGTGAAAGCTTAAAATGATGATATTTACTATTCATCATGTTGGGAGGGGGTATAGTGGTACGGCCTGTGAATGCCTCTATGTATATATTTTTGGTTTCCAGGGCCAGGAGAAATTATACTCGATTTTTGCAAATATTGGTAAAAGGAAGTGTCCCTGTGGACATGTTATAATGTTATATGCACTGCTGCCACCAGCTTATACCAAGAAAGAAAATGATACGAACCCGACACCTCTCATCCACGTATATTCCAAAGATTCAGATTTGTATTTATGAACAACAATTCAGGTGAACCATTCTGAAATTGAAACTCTTTCTTCTAAATGCTGAAAATTGTTTAAAATACGATTTCAGTTTGATTTCACGCTGGTAACGACAGGCTGAAAGTGCCCTGAGAGCATGTCACTGAAAACCCACTGCGCATGCGTGAAAGACCTTGTTTAGTATTCATATGTCAAAAGTCCATGTTGCTTGTCATGAGGTGAGAGATATAAAATCACCCGTTCGTACAAATTCAAAGAAACAAGATTCCATTTGGTATCGCTCATCAATATTATGAGCGTGAAAGGTTGTCTGTTTGTTCTGAAACAGCGTCGCCATTTCTCAATGGATCTTCACCAAATTTGGCATGGGCGTTCCTATGAACCATAGAATCACTGATGAACCCAAAAATTCCACCGCCCAAACACTCACCCCCCCCCCCCCCCCCCGAGGACCAAATTTGACATTTCTGCACTGCCTCCAAATCAAAGCTATGTCATCCCAGGATACCCACATTCACTCAGAAACATGAGCCACTCCCCTTCCTCTCCTGCCTCCCCCCCTTCCCTCCTCCACCGCCTTCCCCCCTCCACCGCCTTCCCCCCTCTCCCTTGCCATTGTCTTCCTCCCCTCCCGCTTCCCCTTCTCTTTCGCCTTCCCCCATCCCCTCCCCCCCTTCCCTCCTCCTCCCTTCCCCCCTCACCCCTCCCCTTCTCTCCCTCCCCTCCCCCTCCCCCACCCGGCAATGCCGGGTACTTCTGCTAGTCTTATATATAACAGAGAAAATAGATCCACTCATCTTTCACCTGCCCTCCTTTTTGTCTTCACACACACACACATGGTTTATGTCCTGTTGGTCCATGAGGAGCAATTAAAGGGTGAAAGGACAGAGGTGGTGGGGATCGGGAAGCAGCCAACAGGAAAACATTTCTCTTCTTCAAAAACATATTCCACAGCATTTATTTGTGGTTACATAAAACTGTTACATCAAAATGTTGACCGTTGCCTTTTCCGACATTTCCGGAACGCTGCCCTTTCCATCCACATGTACAAACCGTGGCAGGTACACAAATCCACAGCATGTCCACAAAGAAAAAGACATTTGAAGTGAACCTACATTTGTTTATTCCAAACGAACGTGATAATCAAACAGCTTTAGCCCGTTGTCGAGCCAGAATGAGGCGTGCAGAATTGGGCCTTGTTCAGCAAAATGTGAGAAGGAAAAACAAAGATGAACGAATCAGTTCAAATGGAAGCCTTTCTCCAAGGTAGCCGCCAACAAACGTTCCCTCATAATGTCTTCAGAGGAGTAATCAGGCAGCTTGAAGTAATGACAGCACGTGGTTACAGAAGGGAAGCTTCCGTCGGAAGCATCAACCTGAACAAAAATACTAAATTATACATACATGTGCATGCACACACAAATCATGACAATAAATAAACATCGATAAACGTTTTCGCTCTGATCTGTTTTTTTGTATGCAGAATCGAGGCTCGTGGAAGAGCGAAGACATTGAACATGAAAACATGCAGACACATAAAACGTACAATGAAGGGAGCAGGAGACAAGAGGGGGAGAGAGAGGGAGGCACACAAGCACAACAACAGTGGAGAACAGGGACGTCGGGAGATCTGTGGAAGGGGAAGGCTGGCGGAGGAGGGAAGGGTACACCGTATAAAGCAAATTAACACTACTAGGAATTTCAGGAAAGAAGTTGGGGATTGAAAGAGGCGGATTATCGGGTGCTTTAACGGGGGTAGAAAAGATCAAGGTTTTGGATGGGGGAAGATAAGAGATGGTGGTGAACAGCTGTTTTGAAGACCTGGAGGGTGGAGTGGGATTGAAGAGAGTGGGGGAGTTTGTTCCAGAGGTGGGAGAAAAGAGGAATGAAGGAGTGAAGGTGAGCAGAGAGTCTTGATTTTGGCAGTTTCATCAGAAGAGGGCTGCTGGCAGATCTTGTGCGACCTGTAGGAATATTTGGGGGACAGAGCTGGGGGAGCAAGGCCGGAGAGGAGTCGGTAGAAGACAAAAAGACCAACCTGCCTGCGGTGAGTGAGTGAGAGGCCCTCGTAGTTAGCTTCATCGCGAGAGATTCCAATGATTCTGAAAGCTTTGGTTTCAACAGCGTGAAGCCGAGCTACGTGTGATGCAGGAGCACCAGCCCATAGGAGAGAACAGTATTCCATTGAGCCTCCCTGCGATTGAGCTGTTCCCCAAATTGATACAAAACTATGGCAGGTAGATCAGCTTAGGACGTATGCACACTTACCTTTGAGCCTGGGTTTGAATCCTGATCCAACTTCAAACTGCCACAATGGTGTTGGCACAGGTACAGGGCAAAACCAATGTACCTGCCATCCTTCGAGAGGACGTTAAACCGTGGGACCTCCCACCAGCGGTGAATGCTAAATATCAAACTTTGTCTTTTGCGAAGAACACGTGAGATCTCCAGCACCTTGAACAAATTCCAAATTCCTGTACCTTCAGTTACCATGATTACACATGGTTCATGAACGTTTGTCCACGGCCTAGTTCTTACACAATGGCGAGTGCAACACCATCCAAAGTAATGAACATCCCGACGTGCTGGATTCACCCAGCAAGTACAAGAGCTTGCACGTCAATTTCCAATTTAAAAAAGATAGGAAAGAAGATCCGGTGTCGCCAAAGCAGTCCCAGGACAAGGAATACACTGGGTGGTTTTCCATTGCCTTCCCAGTGGGAGACAATTTGGAATTTATTCAAGATGCTGGCACCTGATGGCCGACTCTTTTCAAAAGACACTATGGGAGTGCCCAGAACATGCAAGTGCCCAGAACAAATATACTGTTCACCTCAGGGTGACAGATCACCAAAACGAGCTTTAACTCCGAGGCGTTTACCCAATTGATGGCGGTACCTTTTGCATATCGGCCCTTATTGGCCGTCCGTGGTGCCGCCACCAAAGTGCGACCCACCACATCTCCACCTAGTGGTCTTCATGATACTCCATACCAGGCATCCATGAGTCACCACCTCGGACCCGCCAGAGGTCTCAAACCCCTCCAGGGTCCAGCGACACTGCCGGCCCGAGACACTCGCTCGGGCGGTGCCCCGATGGACCAGGGACACCACACTCCACCAGACCCCCGTGGGGCCCGAGTCATCCCACAAAACCGATGATCGGACTCCACGTCCCAATCCTGCTAGAGCAGCCCCCAGCTGGCTGGCATAAACCAATTTTGAAAGGGGCAAATTTTCCACGAGGCCGACCCCAATGACCTCTCCTGGTCCAAATTCTGCAGCCCGGGGACCAACTCCCACCAAGGCTGTTCCAAATCAAATTCCCATTTAAATTTCGCTTTAAAAATTTTGGCCTCACGTGCCCAACCGCAGATGCAGGTTAGAACCCCTTCTTCAGATCTTTCTGCCCCTCCCTGCAGCTGTTCTAAACTTGCTATGGGGATTACCTTTTCCGAGGCTCTATTTCCCGACTCCTCCATGTCCGAGTCCAGCTCGGGCCAAAACACCCCCCCCCCCCCCCCCCCAGCTGGGTATCCAATTTCAGAGCCTTCGGTGCCCAATCGTGGTTCGTGGTGAGGGCCCCATTGGTCACCATAATCTTATTCTGGGGATATTCGACGAACCATTATAGATGCCATTGTTATGTGAGCTATCGATTCCATTGCTATGTGAGTTATAGATTCCATTGTTATGTGGGTTATAGATTCCATTGCTATGTGAGTTATAGATTCCATTGTTATGTGAGTTATAGATTCCATTGTTATGTGAGTTATCAATTTCATTGTTATGTGAGTTATAGATTCCATTGTTATGTATTATATAATCCATTGTTATGTGAGTTATCGATTCCATTGTTATGTGAATTTTAGATTCCATTGTTATGTGAGTTATAGATTCCATTGTTATGTGAGTTATCAATTCCATTGTTATGTGAGTTATCGATTCCATTGTTATGTGAATTATAGATTCCATTGTTATGTGGTTTATAGATTCCATTGCTATGTGAGTTATAGATTCCATTGTTATGTGAGTTATCGATTCCATTGTTATGTGAATTATAGATTCCATTGCTATGTGAATTATAGATTCCATTGTTATGTGAGTTTTCAATTCCATTGTTGTGTGAGTTATCGATTCCATTGTTCTGTGAATTATAGATTCCATTGTTATGTAAATTGTAGATTCCATTGTTATGTGAGTTATAGATTCCATTGTTATGTAAATTGTAGATTCCATTGCTATGTGAATTATAGATTCCATTGTTATGTGAGTTTTCAATTCCATTGTTGTGTGAGTTATCGATTCCATTGTTATGTGAATTATAGATTCCATTGTTATGTGGTTTATAGATTCCATTGCTATGTGAGTTATAGATTCCATTGTTGTATGTGTTATAGATGCCTTTGTTATATGTGTTATAGATGCCTTTGTTATGTGAGTTATAGATTCCATTGTTATGTGAGTTATCGATTCCATTGTTATGTAAATTGTAGATTCCATTGTTATGTGGGTTATCGATTCCATTGCTATGTGAGTTATATATTCCATTGTTATGTGAGTTATCAATTCCATTGATATGTGAGTTATCGATTCCATTGTTATGTGAGTTATAGATTCCATTGTTTTATGTGTTATAGATGCCATTGTTATGTGAGTTATAGATTCCATTGATATGTGAGTTATAGATTCCATTGCTATGTGAGTTATAGATTCCATTGTTTTATGTGTTATAGATGCCATTGTTATGTGAGTTATATATTCCATTGTTATGTGAGTTATCAATTCCATTGTTATGTGGGTTATCAATTCCATTGTTATGTGAGTTATATATTCCATTGTTATGTGAGTTATCAATTCCATTCTTATGGGAATTGTAGATTCCATTGTTATGTGAGTTGTAGATTCCATTGCTATGTGAGTTATAGATTCCATTGTTATATGTGTTATAGATGCCATTGTTATGTGAGTTATAGATTCCATTGTTATGTGAGTTATCAATTCCATTGTTATGTGGGTTATCAATTCCATTGCTATGTGAGTTATATATTCCATTGTTATGTGAGTTATCAATTCCATTGTTATGGGGATTGTAGATTCCATTGTTATGTGAGTTATAGATTCCATTGTTATGTGAGTTATAGTTTCCATTGTTATATGTGTTATAGATGCCATTGTTATGTGAGTTATATATTCCATTGTTATGTGAGTTATCAATTCCATTGATATGTGAGTTATCGATTCCATTGTTATGTGAGTTATAGATTCCATTGCTATATGAGTTATAGATTCCATTGTTTTATGTGTTATAGATGCCATTGTTATGTGAGTTATAGGTTCCATTGTTATGTGAGTTATCAATTCCATTGTTATGTGGGTTATCAATTACATTGCTATGTGAGTTATATATTCCATTGTTATGTGAGTTATCAATTCCATTGTTATATGTGTTATAGATGCCATTGTTATGTGAGTTATAGATTCCATTGTTATGTGAGTTATAGTTTCCATTGTTATATGTGTTATAGATGCCATTGTTATGTGAGTTATCAATTCCATTGTTATGTGGGTTATCAATTCCATTGCTATGTGAGTTATATATTCCATTGTTATGTGAGTTATCAATTCCATTGTTATGGGGATTGTAGATTCCATTGTTATGTGAGTTGTAGATTCCATTGTTATGTGAGTTATAGTTTCCATTGTTATATGTGTTAGTAGTGTAATAATGTTGCTTCTGGGACACCTCCGTTTAACATGGGAAATCCCTATCTAATGTCATTTACCCCCTTGTCTTTTTCAAAAATCATAAACACCTCTATTTCTCCCACCCTCATCTTTATGAACCTTTTGTCTGTAGTACCTATCCTTAATGTTGTTCATTAGACCACTCAAACACTACAAATATTTGTTTTCTCTTATAGACCTATCATCCTTCTTCTACATATCATCTGGCAGATTAATCTTTGACCCACTCAAACATTGACCCATTCACTTCCATATTAATTCTTTCCCTCCCTCATTGCCCCTAAACACCTATATTTCTCTCACCCTGTTCTTTACGAACCTTCTAACCTTTTGACATGTTATCCTTATTCATTAGACCACTTAAACACCTGTGATCCTTCTGACCTCATGGACCTTTTAACCTTTTACTCTTAATATCATCTGGTGAATATAACCCACTCAAACAACGACCCTACAAATATTTGTTTATGCGTGGGAAATAATTTAATTCTCCTACAACTCTCTTCACCATCTAATATATTAACAAAAAATATGTTTGAGTTTGGTTCTTTATTAAGATATTTTAACTGAGCTAAGATAAAATGGTAAACCTCCCTCAATGTTCTTGCTTGAGCGCCTCCAGTGCCACATACCATTTTTTGGTAAGCTCCGCCCACTTTTTGGTAAACCACGCCCATTTTTACTAAGCCCCACCCACTTTTTGTTAAGCCACGCCCACTTTTTACTAAGCCCCGCCCACTTTTGCTAAGCTCCTCCCACTTTTGCTAAGTCCCACCCACTTTATAAACTCTTCAGCATTGTATCATTTCCAGGTAATACATTACATCATTTTCAGGGAATTTCCATCACATCATTTCCAGTTAAGACACGCCCAGGGAATTTCCACAGGAAGACACACCCAGTCCTTATAAAAGGCACCGACCACACAGGCTTTTTCAAACACGCTTTCTGCTTCACTTGAGAATGGACTACTATGCCGAAATGGAATGGGATAACTTTGCTATTCCATGGAGTCCTACTACCTGTGTAGAACTCAACCTTCAGATTGATGAACTGGACTCGAACCTCTTATCAATGGAGGTAAGTTTGTTTATTTATTTATTTATTTATTTAATTTTTTTTTTTTTTTTTTTAAGATGAGACTCGTGTAAGAGTTAACAAAGTTTATTTTAATATTCATAGAGCTTGATTTATACAAATAAAAAATATTGTATTAAATTAATACATTGTTATTTTCTTTCACAGGAAATTGTATCTGAGATACGAAATGAAAATTCTGCTTTTAACACAACTTGGGATGAAGTTATTTTTTTGTTTGAAGACATTTTGAACAACCAAGACCCCCAGAACGAGTTCTACCTTGATGACCCAGCCAAAGAGTTATACCTTGGAGATCCACAAAATCCTGAAAAAGAGTTTTACCATGATGATACTTGTTGTGAGTTATCAAAACAAAACCCACTGAACAAGTTCTACCTTGATGAGCCAGAATACAAGTCATACATTGGAGACCCACAAATTTCTGAAAATTGGGAAAGGAGAGTTCTCCCTGATGGTCCGCAGTTATACTATGTGAGACACATCATAGAAACCCTAAAAAATTGGGCAAGGAGAGTTCTCCCTGATGGTCCGCAGTTATACTATGTGAGACACATCATAGAAACCCTAAAAAATTGGGCAAGGAGAGTTCTCCCTGATGGTCCGCAGTTATACTATGTGAGACACATCATAGAAACCCTAAAAAATTGGGCAAGGAGAGTTCTCCCTGATGGTCCGCAGTTATACTATGTGAGACACATCATAGAAACCCTAAAAAATTGGGCAAGGAGAGTTCTCCCTGATGGTCCGCAGTTATACTATGTGAGACACATCATAGAAACCCTAAAAAATTGGGAAAGGGAAGTTTTCCCTGATGGTCCGCAGTTATACTATGTGAGACTTATCACGGAAACCCCCAATATTTCTGAAAATTGTGGTTTTACCTTGGGGACTTGGAAAGATGGTTATATTTTTGGAGACTCGGAATGGGGGTTTTGTTTTGATGACTCGGAATGTGATACCTATCTTGGAGGCTCAACAGGAATGTGGTTATACCTTGGGAACTTGGAAAGTTGGTTTTATTTTGGAGACTCTACCTGTGGGGTTCCTCTTGGAGACTCTTTGGATTCTAAAGCAATGAACAATGTTCTTTATTTAATGACGCTTGATTTAAGCAATATCAAGAAAGTTCGAGGAAGAAAATGCTGGAAAATTCTTTCTTCCCATTTCTACTTCTTCAAACTTAAAAGCCTTGAAAGACAGAATTGGAGGAAGAGGAAAAAAAAAAAAAGAAATACGTATTTAAAAAAGAAGAAAAGAAAGATTATGTTAGGGGTTGGGTGGGATTTTGAATGTGAGGGTTAGGGATGGGGTTGGGTTAGGGTTGGGATTTTGAATGTGAGGGTTAGGGTTGGGGTTGGGTTAGGGATGGGGTTGGGTTAGGGATGGGGTTGGGTTAGGGATGGGTTGGGTTAGGGTTGGGATTTTGAATGTGAGGGTTAGGGTTGGGGTTGGGTTAGGGATGGGATTGGGTTAGGGTTGGGATTTTGAATGTGAGGGTTAGGGATGGGTTGGGTTAGGGATGGGGTTGGGTTAGGGATGGGGTTGGGTTAGGGTTGGGGTTGGGTTAGGGATGGGGTTGGGTTAGGGATGGGGTTGGGTTATGGATGGGGTTGGGTTAGGGATGGGGTTGGGTTAGGGATGGGGTTGGGTTAGGGATGGGGTTGGGTTAGGGATGGGTTGGGTTAGGGATGGGTTTGGGTTAGGGATGGGGTTGGGTTAGGGCTTGGGTTGGGTTAGGGTTTGTATATTATTATGACTCACTCGCACATACACACACACACAAAAGTTAAGCCCCAACTAAAAAGTTGTGGGATTCTGTGTTTGGGGTTCACAGATTTAAAAACGTATCCCCATTATACACACACAAAAGTTAAGCCCCAACTAAAAAGTTGTGGGATTCTGTGTTTGGGGTTCACAGATTTAAAAACGTATCCCCATTATACACACACAAAAGTTAAGCCCCAACTAAAAAGTTGTGGGATTCTGTGTTTGGGGTTCACAGATTTAAAAACGTATCCCCATTATACACACACAAAAGTTAAGCCCCAACTAAAAAGTTGTGGGATTCTGTGTTTGGGGTTCACAGATTTAAAAACGTATCCCCATTATACACACACAAAAGTTAAGCCCCAACTAAAAAGTTGTGGGATTCTGTGTTTGGGGTTCACAGATTTAAAAACGTATCCCCATTATACACACACAAAAGTTAAGCCCCAACTAAAAAGTTGTGGGATTCTGTGTTTGGGGTTCACAGATTTAAAAACGTATCCCCATTACATTTTATTTATTTATTTATTATTTTCAAGGGTATTATCTGCTTACTTGTGTTTTTTGTAATTCTTGTGAGTAAAATGAACCCAAGATTTCTTCTCCATTTAAATCATATAATTTGTAGGTCCAAGGGACTGTATCCATTACATCAATGATTTTAAATAATTCACGAGTCCATTTTTGTGTATAACCTTTCTCAAAATGACTTTTCCATTTGTATATTCTTACAATATCACCAACTTTAAACTTGGGCTTTCTCAAATTAATCTCCTTTTCATATTCTAATTTTGTAAATGTTTCTGATGGTTTTGATTGTGTTGATGAATGAACTGTATTATTGTAATTATCTACAATATCCTGAATTAAATACACCCATTTTTGAGAACCGAGTTGTGTGAATTTTTTATATAATTTCTCTTTTAAAGTACGATTAAAACGCTCAATAACAACTGCCTTTCCTTCATTAAAGGTGCTGTATAATTTAATACCCTTCCCCTTAAGAAATTTCATGAATATTTTGTTATAGAACTCTGTTCCCTCATCAGTCCATAACTTCTTTGGTTTCCTTTTATCCCGATCAAATATTAGCTTAAAGGCTAACATTAAAGTATCACCCCTTTTATTTTTTAAAGGGACAACCCAGGCAAATCTACTCCTCAAATCAATAACGGTTAAAGCATACCTGTATCCCCTGTCATTATTCAATTCAATTAAATCAGCGGACCATATGTGGTCAGTGTATTTAGAATAAACCTTCCTTCTTTTAAACTTTGTGATTATAGGTTTGTGTAATTCTTCAGCCAAAAGCTCCTCAGTCTTGATGGCATCATTAGAGCCTAATAGTTTTTTGAGGAATAACCAAGACCAAGTTTCAATTTAGCATTTATCAAATTTCTCACAATAAACCTATCAACTTTCTCTCTCAACGTTGGATTTTGTATCAAAGACAAATTATACAACATTTCGCTGTCGGCTTTATGTTTTTCAGTCAACGTAGTGGTTTTCCCATAAGCAATATCATGCTTCATACACACTTCGTCAACCCTATTTGTAGGTTTAGACCAAGGTTTAGGATTGTCAGCCTCATCTAATCTTTTATCCAAGTTTGTTCCTGGACCACAGAAAGAATACCCTGGAAGGTGTAATTCCCCTGGAATTCCAGTTGTTGTAAATTTACTTCCTGACAGAAACTTTTGTATGTCTCCTCCTCTTTTAGGAGAGATGAATTGGCACTTTTTAGAGCCACATACTTGACATATTCCTTTTTGATAAACTCTATTATTTTTAGCTTTAACATAAGAGATATTTTTAGATTTAGTTTTCTTTTTACATTTGAGACAATAACTCATATTTATTTATCAGAAAAATTCCGACAGAGTATCAAAACCTTTTTGGTTTTCAACATATACATTTCAATCTTTATTTTTAAAACATAAAGAATCCTAAGGAATGCCTTCACTCTCTCCTCCATTTATTTACAAATAAAAACTAACTAAAGTCAA
Organism: Myxine glutinosa; assembly: GCF_964187855.1. Taxonomy (NCBI): domain Eukaryota; kingdom Metazoa; phylum Chordata; class Myxini; order Myxiniformes; family Myxinidae; genus Myxine; species Myxine glutinosa. Next base: position 167,548,445 of record NC_136267.1, on the reverse strand, counting down.
TGACACCAACATCATCAATCACATAATCTTTTCCTTCTTCTTCTTCTTCTTCTTCACCACTTTCTCGTTTAAATCTCTGAAATTGAAGACATTGACGTTCTTATTTTTGAAACCATTATCTTCATAAGAGTTGTTAATTCTTTAATTTCCTCTTCGGTGCGTTGAGATTGATTTATTTGCTTTAATACACTCAATCTTTTATGAATCTCAGTGATTTCCATCTTTTTATATTTTTCCTCCCTCTCTCTTTGCTCCCTCTCCTCCTCCTCCATTTTCTCCCTCTCCTCCTTCTCCTTTTTCTCCCTTTTCTCCCTTTCCTCCTTCTCCCTTTTCTCCCTTTCCTCCTTCTCCTTTTTCTCCCTTTCCTCCTTCTCCTTTTTCTCCCTCTCCTCCTTCTCCTCCTTTTTCTCCCTCTCCTCCTTCTCCTCCCTCTCCCTTTCCTCCTTCTCCTTTTTCTCTCTTTCCTCCTTCTCTTCTTCAACTCCTTCCTCATCCCTTGCTACCCTTGAGTTTGAACCCCAAAGAATATTATACATATACTCATCTGGATTTTGAGATATTCTTGTATCTATAATTATTTTTCTCATAATAGGATACCAATAAGATTTGTTGACGATTTCTAAAAGAGTTTTATATTTCATAACTTTGAGAAGTTCATTTTTATTTAATATTTTAAACAAGTCTCTATTTGTGGGTTTAACAATATCAGTATAAGGCCAGTTTTTTATGACAAAATTCCCATGTATATGCTCCAAATCATAAGGTATGTAATACCGAGCACCCTTTTCTTGTAGGTATCCTTGAATACAAAAATTATAATTCTCTTGTAGTCTTCTTCCTGCCATTTATGTATCAGAAATATATGTGAGATTAATATTATGACAGGTAATACCACCCCATCTTCCCACTACCAAATCGGTTTGTATTCCTCGGCTTTCTATCCTTATCTCATTACCTTCCTTCTTTGTCATGCGAACCATCGCTATACTATCATATATTTTTATTTTCTTAAAATCACGTATTTGTTGTTTACTAATTGTACTTCCACATAAATCCTTATCTTCACCAAGTGGATAATATTCTTCTTTACGAGACTGATTTAAATCATGTAGGTCTTCTATGTTTATTGAAAAAGACCAATTATACCCTAAATCAGGCATATCATACCCCCATTTATTAATTCGCATATTAACTAAATGTCCTTCTTTATAAAATTTAATTGTAAGCAGGTAGTTAAATTCAATGAGGAAAGGTGTATGGTCAGTATAACCAGGTGTTGTGGTTGTAAATTTTACTTGTTTCACAAAACGTGCTGTTTTCTTTAAAGATATATATTGTGATAAATCACTGAATCTAATCAAGTCATTCGCATCTGTAGGGTTTGGATAATTGATTAATTTATAAGTATTCTTCATATTAATATTTTTACTTACACTATATTTTTGTCGTTCAGCCTGTGCCTTTGTATAATAATTTGATAAATCAATATCCTGAGAGGATTTTCCAAAGATAGAACCATCTTTTCCAACATAGGTCATTTATATTAGATAAAAAATGATATCATAAAAATTTTCATTATTGTTGAGTTGAAATAATACATATAAACATAATTGGCCACAACATTTAGAATTAATTTCTTGAACTTGGAATGTTTGATAAACACCATTCTGTAAGAATTGTATTACTTCAACAGGTGGTGGCATACCATAACTATCAAAATAATATTTATCCTGACTATTATGAATACAAACCCAATGAGAACCATTCTGTGTGTCTAAATTCATAATAATATTCTTTGTATTCTTATTTATATGTGTTAATTCATCTCTCATACAAATAACCACATTATCAATTTTTAGTGTTTTACAATACTTAGCTAGTTCTATATTTGACGTTGTATTCTTTCCAAATTGTTTAAACCATTTATCCATTTATTTATGAGAAAGATACAATCCATTACCCCGTTTAGTTAGTTTAACACCCGCTTGAGCGATAGAGGAAAGCATATCTCCAACCAACAATCTAGCTTTATCAGGTAGACTTTCAAGTTTTTGAGCAAAATCTACAATTACACCACTTCCACTAATTTGTTTCTCCAACTCCTTGTTATGTCTTTCCAATTCTTTTTGAGCTTTTAGTTGTGCCTTCCTTTCGTTAGCAGTTTTTACCGCTGCTGAAATACCACCAGTCAATGCTCCCGCCGCACTTAAACCAGCAAATAAAGGAATTAGAAACGGGAGAAATCCTCCTCTTGACTCGTCTATTGAATATTTCTTTAACATAGGTTTCGTCATTTTAATTTTAAGTGATCCAACATCATTTAGTGTTTTTACTTGTGTGTGTGTGAGTAAAACATCAATTCTTACAGCTCCTTTTCTTTGAATTGTATTAACATTAATAATACAAGGCTTTTGATTTTGAATACAAGATGTTAATTTATTAAGATTGATTTGATTAACATATACCCCAACCATTTATTTATGAGAAAAAACCTATGTGATATTAATCATAACACCATTATCTGTATTAATCTGTAATTCTGTTTCCTCCAAAAGCAAACAATATGCATTAACCTCTTCACTCTCCCCTCTTTCAATGTATAGAGAAGTATCCACTCGATTAGACTTTATAGTTTCCTTTTGAGAACTCAGGTCAATTGCGTAGATTGTATAAAGTTTTTGAAACGCAACCATATCCAAAATAGGATCATTATTACCATTACTTTCACACACCTTTTGGTAGGACTTGTAGGCTTCCGCATAATCATTTTTTTCCCAATCAATTTCCAATCTATCTCGCGGATAAAATGTGCCATCAAGAGAAACCCGAAGTTGTTTCACCTTTGCATTATCACTCAGGGCATTATTCTTATTAGTACCGTCCTCTCCATCTGGTTTTTTAAAAATGAGCCAGAGGTATCGTGGCTTTCCTTGAAGAACACCTAAATTCCAAGTGTAGGTAGTGTGTTCCAGTTTAACGTGTTGACATCTTCTTTTAAGGTATGATACATTTAGCGGTTTCTTTGAGTTAAGTCTTCTATTTAACATCTCTTCCGTTTTAAGATTAGGAGTATATTCACTGATATACCAACACAAATCATTAATAACAAATTTATTATTTTCTCCAAAAGCATTTACATCCCCAAAAAGCAATCTATTTACATTATCATTCCTTTGTAGTTGAAATCTAATTTTAAGCCCATACAAAACTTTATCATAATCACAAAATCCAAATATACCTTTCAGAGGTACTGCTACGGTAAAACTATTCTCAGCTTTTGCGTCATCATTATACATTGACTTCCTTTGACTATAACCAGGGTCTGCGTTTGTACCCGTTGACATATCAGGAATAAAACCCTCAACAGCTCCCTTACCCATTCTATCACTAAACGAATATAGTGTAAATTTCATCATTTCAGATGTAGCAGAGACATAATCAACCGCTTCAACCTCTTGTGTTCCAATATACAGGCGGACACTGTCAAACATTTTCCAGAAGAAATCATTTACGAGTGTAGCATTAGTATTATTCGCAGCCTTAGTGAATTTAAATTTACACAGCAAGAAACTATCAGCTATATTCAAGTAAGTTTGTTGATTATTTATTTCAAAACTTTTTGTTCCGTTTGAATTCCAGTCTGTTCCTGTTATAGCATTTACCTTAAAATAGTCTTCCTTTTTAGTGGAGTTTGAAATGATAATCGTATCATCCAAATCATAGATACTATCAATCGCTTCCATACTTGTATTTATATAGCATTAAAATTGTTGAAACCCTGACCCAAGTATTTTAATGATTTTTTGTCGTTCTTGTGAAGATAGTTGAGTTTTACCTTTTTTTATTTCTTTGATTGCTTGTAATTTATGAGACTCCTTTTGAGCATCTTTTATACTCTTTATAGCACCCGCAACGGAGCCCACGGCAGAAGCAGTTGAACCAATTAGGTCTTTATGTTTAAGGATGGTTGAACCAATACCCATTAGAGTATCAATTATCCCATCTCCTTTATTTCGAAATTGATGACCTACACCTCGTTGTCTCTTAGGTTTATAGTATCCTCTACCCACATACCTTGTATAGTCTGGTGAAAGGAACATGCCCTCCCCTGTAATTATTTTATATTTTCCCAACTCGTGTTTTCTCACAATAACCATTATTTATTTATTGAAAAACTTCACGTAGGTGAATTCTGATGGATATAATTTCATCATTAAAGGATATCATACGATTATCTTGGTCAGTTATCCTAAAATTTACTCTGTATATGGTTTTTCCTGACACAGGTAAATAGACAAGATTTTTTGGTTCCATATTAAATTTATAACCAATCGGGGTTGAGTATGCACTGAATGAAAATATTGTATTTGTTCTTATTCCATCGTTATAAGCACCATCAATCAAATCACAATGAATTAATACTGAATTTATACCAGAGGATATTTGGATAACATTATCACTGTAAAACGTCCCGTTATTTTCAATCTTTTTTGAAGAGAAACCCAATAGCTCTCTAAACGAATTTTCAATCGTGAAATCAACTTTATAATTATTTTTAAGTTTAATAGTTGATTTTGAAGTGTGTTTTTGAATATCTATTACAATATTTTTTGGTTCATCACCTTTTTCTTTCATAAGGCGAGAGACTTCTGAAGATATTTGAGAAATCTCGTAAGCTCCAGGTGAAACGGTTATAGTTTTATATCCACTTCCTGGATTATAACTAAACTTGTTGTTTTTCTCTGTGATATTAAAAAGGGTATTGTAAGTTTCCATTGACAACAAAGATGCCTCATATGAGGTAAGGGGGTCAAGTTGTAGTGGGTAAGGGAATGAAGCTGTGTAATCGCTCGTTGTGAAATTAAAACTAAGAATTGTGCTTCTCATCTTATTTAATATCTAATAAAATATCTTTGTATTGACATTTATTAATTATTTTCATGTTCATCAACTGATCTAAAATGGCTGAGGATTCATTAAAACAATTGTTGTTTCCAGCCTTCTTACTACCTAACAACAATAATAGCCTATTAACTAATTGTGATGGGTCATTTGGAAGAAAACTAACACCCGAACCAAGCTTACTTAAAGCATCAATAATATGTTTCTCCTTCTCATTCTTCTTACTTTTACCAGCAACAGAAACTCCATAATCAAGTGCATTTAGCAACTCAATATATACCCTATCTTCCTCTCTTTCCATATCAAGTGGTTCCTCAAAATATTTTGAACCGCTGAATCCGGGGTTTGTTAGAAGAAACATTAATCTTGGAGTTAATTTAACATTTGGTTGAGTAGAACTCAAGAACATCAATTCATCATTAAATATCAATACCTTTTCTTCCACAAGATGAAACACTGCTGGTTCTTCTGTTGGAATGAGACCTGCTCTGGTTTTTGAACCCGCCGAATATTCATTGTTTTGAAGAGCTTCCACAACATAATTAGGGGGTTGATTTACCTCCTCAAGTTTCCGAAATAATCCCTCGTCATCATATTCTAATTCACCAAGTTCTTGTTTTGTTATCTGACTAAAATCTTTGAGCATTTGAAGTTTTTTCGGAGTAAATTCTACCGTGGGAACTGTAGGGTGTTGAGTTTTCAAAAGTGGTTTAAAGAATTTCTCTTGTTTTCTTTCAAAGGCTTCTTCACCAGTTAGTTTCTGTCTCCGTTTCTTCTTTATCTCTTCCTGTTGTTTAACAACTTTTGAAACTAATTGTTGATGTTCCTTAAACTTTCTTTCTCTTTCTTCAGTATTCATTTTCTGTATTTATTTATTGAAAAATATCATTTAGTATCTCATCTTGTTTCACAACAATATATTTATATTTTCCAATCGTGTGTTTCATATAATTTTCAAATTCTTTTTTACTACATAACGTAGAGCAATTATCTCTCCAAAAATTATTTACATCTATTGAATTTAACTTAAATAAAATAAAAGTATTGGCATTGTTTCTTATTGAGCGTCGAGGGAGTTGAAAATATGATTGACTAAGATATATACAATTACAAGAAGAATGTCTCCCTCTTGTATAGTAGCTATCCATTACTGTTTGGTTTCTCTCATTAACACAATCATCAAAGATGACAAGGTTCTTTTTTGATTTATCTAAATCTTGAGGTGAAGGTATATCATCCGTATTATCACTGAGAATACAAGTTATGGGTTTCGATTTTGATTTCTGTGTATCACAAAATAATTGTATTATATCATCAATATTATAATCATTTAGTTTGTTTTGAAGTTTAAATAAACCGATAATGTCTTCCTTTTTAAGACCCGCATTAAAACCCTGTGAGAGTAGTTGATACTCGGGTTGAAAACTTGACTTTGTAAAAATTATTAAATTATCATAATCTAAAAAATTAGAACCAAGGAGCATCTTTAAAAGTAAACAGGTTTTTCCACATCCGCTTGAACCAACTATTAGACATCTCAATGAATTTGGAATGTTTTTATGGTTATTAAATTTTATCTTATTTTCCCAAACGGGTAAAAAATCATTCATTTATATATTTGGAAAACAAGTTATCCAACTTTTTTTGAGCTATTTGAGAAACTCTATATTTTATCCTGAGTTCGGGTTTAATTTCAAAATAATCCATTATTTTATTTATATAGTATCTTGTATTAACATTTCCATTAAAATTATTTTGAATAATAAATATCATTAAACCCTTATACATTTCCTCAATACAATTAGTCTCTTCCCTTGAAAGAAATGGTGTATTATCATCACAATACTTAACATTCATCTCTCTTATTAATCTTGTAAAGTAATTCATTTTTGGTTCTAATTTAAAAGAGTTATATATTTTTTTATATTTCTTATTATCATTAATTAAAATTAAATCACAGAAAATACATTGTTTATATGAATCCTCATCATTAAGCCCCACTCTATCACAAGCCGGACAATTCTCTAATTTATCATATGGAGAGTCTGGAAATTCTAAATATCCTTCAGAACTTATCATATTTATGTGGTAAATTTTTACTTAAACTAAACGCAAGTTTATTCATTAATAAATACAATGTTTCAAAGCACAAAAGACAAATTTCAATCAATCTCTACTTCGGTGGAAGATATAGAAAAATATGTCAAAGATGTTAAATTGAACAAAGATAAATATGGAAATTTTTGGGTAAAACCAGTTATGGAAAATAACATGAGCCCCTCTATTTCATTTAAAGGAAGAGCTCTAACTATACCTGGAAAGACATCCATTAAAGTAAATCTAACAAAAGTTTCTCCTCTACTCCTGGCAATTTATTCAAAGCTTGAAAAAGTGATTGACCACGATACTTTGAAAAAGAATGATAAGACCATTAATAATTCTAGAGGAGACATTTGTATTTTCTTTAATAATCCAAAGGGTGTAGATCTAAGTAAAATGAATGATGTTAATATTTCTGGTGAAATGTCATTTCGTTCTATGATAGTTAGAGATTATTTAAAGATAACTTTTGATATAAAAATTGTAGAGATTGAATCTGTTAATGAAAGAAAGTATATAGATATTGATGGGAATATTTTTCTTGCTAATTAAATATGAGTCAATACAGCAGTGAAGATTTTACTATTTCATTGAACTCAGACGATAGTGATGATAGTATTTCATTGAACTTGGACGATGGTGATGATAGTATTTCATTGAACACAGATGATAGTTATGATACTAATAGTTTGTGCTCAAATGATAGTTATGAGAGTAGCTTTATTGATGACTCTGAGTATGATTCTGAGTATTCATGTGATAGTTATGACTTAGATGATTCTGAGTGAAAAAGTGTTTTAGTTTAAGCACAGCGATATATATAAAACGGAGCTGTAAAGCTCAAAAGTGTTTTATTTTAAGCACAGTGATATATATAAAACACCACGTTTTCTCACGCTATAAATATGGTTTATTGTGATACTTGCGAGAAGGAAGTAAAATATTATAAACAACATATTCTCACCGCAAAACATACATACAACATTTTAAACAAACTTTCCCCTCTTCCACCTGAAACAAAACACTGTTCTACATGTAATAAAAATATCCTCAAGAAAGGCTTCAAAATACATCTTAAAACAAATCTACATTTATCAAATTTTATCACAACTAAAAACTCTGATGGAGCATTCAAAGGACATATTAAAATAAGAGTCTTTAACTTCAAACCTCCTGAACCAGAGTCTATAGTTGATGCTGTAGAAATAGTTAAACCTGCTGTTCAAACGTTGATTGAAAAAACACTAAAGGAAATGAAACCACTTAAATTTTATATGGGAGTAAAATTAGAAATGACAAAGGATGAAGGAGTTATAGATGCACCATACATGAGAACTGAGCCACACTTTATATCTTCATATCAAGATTTTAAAACATCAGGAGTCTATGATGAACTTATTAAACAAGAGCAAGATGTGGATAATTCAATCGTAGGAAGTGGATTCAATATAGGAAAAATTATTTACATAGACATTCATATTCTTAAATCAGATCCTCTAAAAGCTTCTTCTTACATTGATTTACCCAGTGTTATCAAAAATAGAAAAGCAGTTATCAATATCAAAAATAAAGACAATAAATGTTTTCTCTGGTCTATTTTAGCACACTTACATCCTCCACATTTTCATGATGAAAGAGTATCTCATTATAAAAAATATGAGAATACATTAAATACGAAAGATCTAAAGTTTCCGATGACTTTAAATGATATTCCTAAATTTGAAAAGATGAATAATTTATCAGTTAATGTTTATGGTCTAACAGAAACAAACAACATTCAGGTTTTAAAGCTTTCTGACAATTGTAAACAAACTCATATTAATCTTCTATATTTTAATTCAGACGAAAATTCACATTATACATACATCAAAGATATTGCTAAATTAATAAAACCACAAGTCTGTAAGAGAACAAATAAAATATATATTTGTTTGCGTTGTCTTAACTTCTTCAATTCACAAGAAAGATTAGATAAACATTCAAATTATTGTGGCGAACATAAATCAACGGTAATCAATATGCCTAAAGAAGGCTCAAAGATCACATTCAAAGATGAAAATAAAAAGATCAAACATCCATTTGTTATATATGCTGATTTTGAAAGTATTTTAGAAAAAATTGATACTGCTTCTCAAGATCCAAAAGAATCATACACAAATAAATATCAAAAACATACTCCTTGTGGTTTTTGTTATTATATCAAATCATCCGTTGGTGATAAATATAACAAGTTAGAGATGTATAGAGGCTCAAATACCCCAGAGGAGTTTGTGAAACGACTAGAAAAAGACTGTGTTCGATTAACCAAGATAATGAGAGAAACCAATAAACCAATGTCCTTAACAAGTAAAGAAAAAAGGGAATTTATAAAAAACAATGTCTGTCATATTTGTGAGGAGAAAATTGGTAAAGGTCTAAAGGTTAGAGACCATTGTCATCTCACTGGTAAATATAGAGGTCCGGCTCATCAAAGTTGTAATATTAATTATCAACTCCCCTCTTTCATTCCTGTCTTTCTTCATAACAACGCTCATTATGATACACATCTATTTATCAAGGAACTCTCAAAGACTTCTGGAAGTATCTCAGCAATTCCAAACACGGATCAGAAATACATTTCATTCACAAAAACAATTCACACATCTCCTATTACTCATATCAGATTTCTTGATACATTTAAATTCATGGCAAGTCCATTGGTTAACTTGGTTCAAAATCTAAAAGAGTTTCCATGTCTTTCAGAGTATTTTTTAGATAAAGATTTTCTAACACAAAAGGGAATTTACCCCTATGACTATATGGACTCATTTGAGAGATTCAATGAAACACAACTTCCTTCAAAAGAAAATTTCTATAACAAATTAAATAATAGTCATATATCTGATAAAGATTATGTACACGCACAAAATGTTTGGGAAAAATATAACATCAAGAATCTTGGCGAGTATCACGATTTGTGTCTCAAAACTGATGTGCTTTTATTGGCCGATGTATTTGAAGCCTTTAGATCTGTTTGTCGCACTGGATATGGATTGGATCCTGCTCACTACTACACAGCACCTGGATTGGCCTGGAGTGCGATGTTGAAAATGACAAAACAAGATTTGGATTTGATAACCGATGTTGATATGCTTTTGATGATTGAAAAGGCAAAAAGAGGTGGAATTTCACAAGTCTGCTCGAGTAGATACGCAAAAGCAAATAACAAATATCTTCCAAATTATGATCCAACGAAAGAGAGTTCTTACTTGATGTACTATGACGCGAACAACCTGTATGGCTGGGCAATGTCTCAGGCTCTTCCTTATGGAAAACTTAGATGGGTAAAGGAAAAAGACTACAAAAACGTTTTACAAGATGTATGTATCTCTACACAAAAAGAATTGGATGAAGAAAAAGTTGGTTATTATTTTGAAATTGATTTAAAATATCCAGAGGAACTCCATAACCTACACAAAGATCTCCCATTTGCTTGTGAGAAAGCAAGTCCAAAGAAAGAATGGTTGAGTGATTATCAACGATCGTTTGATATAGGTGAATCAACAGAAAAATTACTTACTACATTATATAACAAGAAAAATTATGTTCTACACCAAAGAAATTTGCGACAATATTTATCAAAAGGTCTAAGAGTAGAGAAGATCCATAGGGTTCTAAAGTTCAATCAAAGTCATTGGTTAAAGGGGTACATTGATTTTAATACACAAAGAAGAACAGAGTCAAAAACAGATTTTGAGAAAGACTTTTATAAATTGATGAATAATGCGGTCTTTGGTAAGACTATGGAGAATGTGAGGAAAAGACAAAATATCAGACTATCAACATCTTGGGAACAAGCATCAAAATTAATTAATAGACCGAGTTTTACTCGAGCTGAGGTCTTTACTGAGAACTTTTGTGCGATCCATTTGATTAAAGAGAGTATTGAAATGAACAAACCTATTTATATTGGAACAACAATTCTTGATTTATCAAAGTCATTAATGTATGATTACTTTTATAATAACTTGAGGAAGAAATATCAAAATGATGTTAATCTACTTTATATGGATACAGATAGTTTTATTTTGAAAATTAATACCAACGATGTTTATTCAGACATGAAAAGAGACATTAATATCTATGACACGAGTAATTACAGTCCAGAGAGTGAGTTGTTCTCTTCTAAAAATAAAAAGGTGATTGGAAAGTTCAAGGATGAATTAGGAGGAAATGTTATGAGTGAATTTGTGGGATTGAGGTCAAAGGCTTATGCTTATAAATACATTGTGAATAACGTTGAAAAGACTGATAAGAAGTTAAAAGGTGTAAAGAAAAATGTTATTAAAGAAACAATAAACTTTAAGGATTATTATAACTGTTTAACAACAAAGAAAGAAGAGTTTAGAAAGATTAATGGAATAAGAAGTTATAAACATCAATTATATTCAGAAGAGATAAATAAGAAAGCATTGGGGGCTTTTGATGATAAGAGGTTTATTTTAGAAAATGGAATTGATAGTCTCCCTTATGGTTATATAAGTATATAAGTGATAAGATATATATATAAGTGATAAGATATATATAAGTGATAAGATATATATAAGTGATAAGTTAAAAAGGGGGGGGGGTTGGGGATTTTAACGGGCTACCGCCGCCTTTTTTACTATTATATAAATGATAGAACCAAGTATCAACCAGACTAAAGAGTGGAGGTGTAATCAACCTTGGTATATAAATGGAAAACATAATGAATGTGAAAAATATCAAATAGGTATAATTGAAAAGGCAACTGGTAAAAAAGTTCACAAAACAAATAAGAGAATTAATTTAAATACCGGTGAATTGGGTAAAAAAGATGGAAATATTTTTGAGTGGACGGAAAACTTTGATGGTTGTCAGGAAAATATATACTTTAATTTAAAAATGGTATGTGGCACTGGAGGCGCTCAAGCAAGAACATTGAGGGAGGTTTACCATTTTATCTTAGCTCAGTTAAAATATCTTAATAAAGAACCAAACTCAAACATATTTTTTGTTAATATATTAGATGGTGAAGAGAGTTGTAGGAGAATTAAATTATTTCCCACGCATAAACAAATATTTGTAGGGTCGTTGTTTGAGTGGGTTATATTCACCAGATGATATTAAGAGTAAAAGGTTAAAAGGTCCATGAGGTCAGAAGGATCACAGGTGTTTAAGTGGTCTAATGAATAAGGATAACATGTCAAAAGGTTAGAAGGTTCGTAAAGAACAGGGTGAGAGAAATATAGGTGTTTAGGGGCAATGAGGGAGGGAAAGAATTAATATGGAAGTGAATGGGTCAATGTTTGAGTGGGTCAAAGATTAATCTGCCAGATGATATGTAGAAGAAGGATGATAGGTCTATAAGAGAAAACAAATATTTGTAGTGTTTGAGTGGTCTAATGAACAACATTAAGGATAGGTACTACAGACAAAAGGTTCATAAAGATGAGGGTGGGAGAAATAGAGGTGTTTATGATTTTTGAAAAAGACAAGGGGGTAAATGACATTAGATAGGGATTTCCCATGTTAAACGGAGGTGTCCCAGAAGCAACATTATTACACTACTTGTGTTATAGATGCCATTGTTAAGAAAATAAATCATTTTCAATTACCAATCAATAATTTGCCTTAAACCTTCTAAAACTAGATTTCATTGTCTTCAACTAGAAATTGTTAAATAAGGTAACTTAATAATGTACAGTTGCACATGGAACTTACTAGTTAGATATTTGTGAAACAATCACATAATGAACATGTGCATTTAATTGTGTAAGTGATTTTTCCTGCCTTAACTACTACTGGGAAGGCAATGGCAAACCACCCAATATAACCCTTGCTAAGAAACTGCTTCCACAGCACTGATGCTCTTATCGAGTAGGAATCGGAATCAGAATCCTCAGTTATTCAGTTGTTGGTGATTTAGATTCTGGAGTGACTATATTTGTGATGAATGTTAAGATCTAGACTTTATAAAAATCAGTCCCAAGAATGCGTACTGCTTATCGTGCGCTCGCCTCACAAGTGAAAGTATAGCATGGTTTGAATAACAGACAAGGTGAAGTCTTTGTTAATTTTCCTCACTACAAATATCTGTTTACTTCCCAGTATGTAGGATCCCAGTTGTTGCTTGATTGGAAGACTTGTGTTACACTTAAGGGTGGAGGAAAGGGGGGTTAGAGATTACCTTTGAAGAGATAGAACTGTATAGAATAGTATGGACCGTGTGCAAGCAGGAAGCAAATCTCGATGTAAGGATGTCGGGACCTGGTAGCTTAAGGATTTTGTTTGAATGTGCACGATACAAAGGTCATGCTTGTAATAAGATAGAGAGGGATTAAAGTTAGGGAAATGTGTGTTAAACCTCTTGTAAACATCCACTGGGCGTGCTGGGTGACATCTCTGTAGAACAGAGTTCACACCAGCCCAGAAAAACAAAGCAGAAAGCTATGGGATTCTGGCAGACAAGGAGAGAGGGGGCGGACTGAAGAGAACTGAGAAGGATTGGTGAGATTTGAGGAGGATTGGTGAGAACTGACGATTGGTGATAACTGAGGGGGATTGGTGAGATCTGAGGAGGATTGGTGAGATCTGAGGTGGATTGGTGAGATTTGAGGTGGATTGGTGAGATCTGAGGTGGATTGGTGAGATCTGAGGTGGATTGGTGAGAATTGAGGAGGATTGGTGAGAACTGCGGATAATTGAGCAGGCACAGTTCTTAAAGAATTGCGAGAAATCTGAGAGAGGAGGGGAGGGGGGGGGGGGGGCGGGGAGGGAGGAGGAGCCTCGAGGTGTGTGAGGGAGTAACCAATCAGTACACAGAGAAGCACTCGATTGAGTGAGGAGAATGAACAGTGAGAGAGAGAATGAACAGTGCGCTGTGGAGCTCGCATTTTTGGAGGGGAGAAGTGTGGAGTTCCAGGGAGATTGATCTAGCAAAGAAGGAGGAGTGATTTAAGGAGGTCATCCTGCCCACCTGCTTTGGCCCTGGAGCCGTTCTCATCTTCCCTCCCTTGCCAGTTAATCGTTCTGCTTCTTCACCTAGCCTTTTCGTCCTGCTGTCTTTGCATCACCTTTCACCTCATTATGCCCACCCCCCGCTGCCACCACAGATAAGTCAGCTGGTTGTGTCCCTCACACCAGCTGTGCTTGTAACTGTGGTAGTGTGCTTGTGAGAGGCGCCTTCCATTTTATTGGATTTATTTTACCTCCTTGTTCACCTCATTGCTTAGAGTTGTTATTAAATTCATTTTCTCTGGATGTGTTTTGGGAATAACCCCGTTTGGTTATAAAAGCTAGAAGGTCCTTGTGATTCTCCCCAGCCATGCGAGTGAGCTTATAGCGCAATAATTTGGAACACCTCGGAGTTATAACCCGTTTCGGTCAATCCATTCAAGGGGCGGTGTTAACCAGCCTGTGAACACGACAATATGTATGTGTATGCATGCACTGTATGTGTTGATGTATGTGTGTATGCATGCATGTATGCATGTATGTGTGTTTATATGTATGTATGTATGTATGCATGTATGTATGTATGTGTGTATGTATGTGTGTATGTATGTATGTGTATAATAGCTGCATTGCCTTTGAGTCTTCATTTGATGATGGACATTTAACCAGAGATCAAATCAGACTTTTTTTTAGCCTACTTTTCAGAATATCATTGAAGTGTCAAGATTACACAAATAAATGTTTGCTGCCTTCTTTCCACAGTGTCGCAAGCCAAATTTACACGTGGCCTTGAAGATATATTGTTACCAGAGGGGGAAGAAGCCACATTTAGTGTGGAGCTTATGAACCCCATGAAAGGCCATTGGCTGCTCAATGGTCAAAAAGAAATTGCCAGTGAAGGCCGCTTTAAGATAAAGCAAGACGGTGGAACACACTACCTGTCCATTAGCAAAGTAGAGAGGGAGGATGATCAGATGAAGGTGAAGTTTGTCTGTCGAACAGAAGAAAGTGCTGCGGATCTCCATGTTCAAGGTGCCTGCCCTCCATTTTTATGAGACATCAGTTGTTCATATATATTTTTTCTATGAATACAAATGTGATTGCTGTTTTAATCTGCTAAATAATTACATATTAAATATGCTTCTGCTCAAATGCATTGATAAAATGTGGAAACTTTGGATTTCAGTCTCAATTAAATGATTGCCACTCAAGTATCACATCTCCAAACTTTATACCATTTCGTTTTTCTCTAACCTGACTCGTGTTGAACTTTACCTACTTAATCTCATCCTATATGCAATGCCCCATATATCAAAGAATTCCCACGAATATGATCTGAACTTCCAACCCATGTAGGAAAATGTTCGGAGAACGCTTGGATTGGGAAGAGGGTCAGAGAGCGGTATTCAGGATTGCAAAGCAGATAGCGAAAGAGAGGTGTGATGTGATGGGGGTGAGTTGCTTGAAGGATGAAGTGGGACAAATTGTTGTGGACCCAGATGGAATTAAAGGAAGATGGAAAAGATATATGGAAATGCTGTTGAATACAGAGAATGAATGGGATGGCAACATAGAGAGTAACCCAGTTTTAGGACCGGCAGAGAAGATAACTGAGAAGGAAGTTGAGGAAGCGATAAAAGCAATAAAAACCACCTTTAGAGGCCATTTTCCCTGCAAAGCGGGGGTTGGCCTTTTTCGGGCACCGTGGTTGTTGTTGTTTTTTGTTGGTCCCCTTTTTGAAGCAATGTTTTACGGCCGGATGCCCTTCCTGCCGCCAACCCTGTTTGTCGCCTTTTACGACAAACGATACGAAGCGATAAAAGCAATGAAGAGTAGAAAAGCGGGAGGGCCGACGGGAGTTGTGGGAGATATGTTGAAGGCAGCAGGAAGTTGGGGTGTGAAGAGAATGACAGAGATCTGTAATCTGGTGGTGAAAGAAGGCCGCATTCCAGTGGATTTGGAACTGAGTACCCTCGTCCCTTTATACAAGGGGAAAGGTGACCCTCTGGAGTGTGGCTCGTACCGAGCGATAAAGTTATTGGAGCATGGAATTAAGGTATTGGAAAGGGTGTTGGAGAGGAGGATAAGGAAGAAGGTGAAGATCGACGAAATGCAGTTTGGATTTATGCCAGGAAGAGGAACGACAGACACGCTCTTTATTGTGAGGCAGTTGCAGGAGAAGTACATGGAGAAGAGGAAGAAGTTGTTTCTTGGGTTTGTTGATCTGGAGAAAGCATTCGATAGGGTTCCACGCGAAGTATTGACATGGGCATTGAGGAAGTTAGGAGTGGAGGAATGGTTGATCAGAGTAGTGATGGCAATGTACAAAAGAGCGCGCACAGCTGTAAGGATGAAGGACGGGAACAGTTGTGAGTTTGAGGTGAAGGTGGGAGTGCATCAGGGGTTGGTAATAAGTCCACTACTATTTGTCGCTGTGATGGAGGTGCTGGCTCAGAACGTAAAGGAGGGTTTACCGTGGGAGTTGTTGTATGCAGATGATCTGGTGTTGATTGCGGAAAGTATGGATGGACTGAAGGAAAAGATGAACAAGTGGAAGGAATGTATGGAAACAAAAGGTCTGAAGGTGAATATCGGAAAGACGAAGGTGATAGCAAGTGGTAAAGCATGTGGTGAGGTGGAAAGAACTGGGAAGTGGCCATGTGCTGTGTGCAGGAAGGGTGTCGGAGTGAACTCCATTCCATGTACAATGTGCGCTGAGTGGGTTCATCAAAAATGTAGTGGTCTGAGAGGGTCATTAACCAGTGTGGCAGCTACATTCAAATGTAAGGTGTGCACAGAGGGAACTGCAGATGGAGGAAATGTTGAGTTGGGTCTTGGAGACGGCGTGAAGCTGGAAGGTGTGAAAACATTTTTCTACCTCGGAGACATGCTGAATGGAGAAGGTGGATCAGACTCTGCAACGGTTGCTAGAGTGAGATGTGCATGGAAGAAGTTTCGGGAACTGAGTTGTGTGCTGATGAGGAGGGGAGTGTTGTTGAAGCTGAAGGGAAAGGTGTATGCTGCATGTGTGAGAAGTGTTATGATTTATGGGAGTGAGACATGGGTAATGAACGTAGTGCAGCAACGAAGGCTGGAAAGGGTGGAAATGCAAATGGTTCGGTGGATGTGTGGAGTATCGTTGAGAGAGGAAGACAAATGATTAATTGCGAAAGATGATGGGAACAGAGCCTGTGATTGATGCTGTGAAGAGGAACAGGTTGAGATAGTTTGGTCATGTGTTGAGGAAGGATGAAAGTGACTGGTTGAGAAGAGTTATGGAAATGAATGTAGAAGGAAGTAGAGGACGGGGAAGACCGTGAAAGACTTGGCTAAAGATGGTGGAAGAAGAAATGCGGGCAAGGGGGTTAACAAGGAGAGATGCAGAAAATAGGGCAAAATGGAGAAGATTGTCATGGGGACCGCAAGGCTAACCCCCGCTCAAGCAGGGAAAATGGCCTTAAAATGCATGTTGTTGTTGTTGTTGTTGTTGTTGTTTCAACTATCCAAAATAGAATCACTTTAAAAATTCTACTCGCTGGATCCGGATCTGGATCTTCACAAAAATCGAAGCAATTCCTCCTTGTCACACACACAACATGTCCAACAAGTTTCGTCCAAATTCATCCATAATTTTTTGCGATATCCTGCTATGTATCGTTTTCAGCCCCATCACTCAATGGTGAAGAATCACTTTAAAACTTAAATAAGTATCATATCCGAATTCATATTCAGATCTTCACCAAAATCGAATCGATTAGTCCTTGTCAGACACCCAACCGGTCCACCAAGTTTCGTCCAAATCCATCCAGAACTTTTTGAGATATCCTGCTATGTATCGTTTTTGGCCCGATCTCCCAATGGTGAAGAATTACGTAAAAAATTATTGTAGCCGGATCCGAATCCGGATCTTCACCAAAATCTAATCATTTCGTCCTTGTCACACATGCTCGCTCGCTGCCAAATTTCGTCCGAATCCGTCCACAACCCTTTGAGATATCTTGTTCACAATCGGACAGACAAACAGACAGAGAAACAGACAGACAGACAGACAGACAGGGGTGAAAACATAACCTCCATCCACCTTTGGTGGTGGAGGTAAACAGAAATGGTCATAACCTCCATCCACCAATGAAACCGATTCTCTGTAATATTAATTATTTATCAATAATAATCATTGGCATCCTTACCTGTTGCTCCTCTGATGCAGAAAAGGAGTTTTGTTGTTTTATGCAGATTTTGATCATTTTGATGCAAAGTGATGTTGAAATTCCAATATTGTCAACATTTTCACAATAGTTCAGATGAGTACACCTTAACGATTATAATATTTTGATGTTTTCAACGATTACTTTGTACTGATCCTTTTTTTACATCTTCTATTCTCTTTCCTCTACATGTTTTATGGCAATCCCAGCTGTGCCCCAGACGTTACAGCTTTTAGAAGACCACAAATCAGAGTTGACAGTCACAGCAGGAGAACCCGTGATCCTGATCTGTCAGACATCCACTCGTAATTGCTTTGCGAAGTGGTTACGTGACGGACAGGATCTGATAATTCGGCGGAAAATGGATGAAGATTTAATAGAGTTTGTCGACAATAAGAAGACAACTCCCCAAGATGACATTTCATCAGGAGAAATTCCAGATAGGAAAACGAGAACTGATGGGATTGCAGAAAAGAGAGAAGATGATGAGAATCTGGAACAGATGGACCATGGAAACAACATTGATGACAAGGTACCTGGTAAGACGGAAATGTTACGAAGCAAATGCATTCCAGAGAATGAGAAGGAAGAAAATTGGAATGAACCGAGGACCAATGAAATTGTGGAAGAGGAGGTGTAAACAGATGTAACGGGAATGGACATTCCAAAGAGAAACAACACAGTGGAAGGAATCCAGAAAGGTGAGAAAGAAGTGACAATGGATGAAGACGAGTTTTTGATGGACGCCCAAGACTGCATCCGACGACTAATCATTCAGAAATCACGACTGGAACATTCTGGAATCTACCAATGCTCCACAAGAGATGATGTCATTACTTTCAAGCTGGTTGTGGAAGGTTTGTTTGCAACTGTTCTACTAACAACTAGGAAGTTTTAGGTCTTGCTCTTTGTCATTTATCCACAAATCAGAACACGTAGAAAGTTGCTTTTGTTGCTCATGAACGATGTTATGAGCCCAGCGTTGTAGAATTGTGTAGTATCGTTATTTTCTTGAAGCTTGTGATTAGGAATGGTCGTTAATTTTCAAAGTGTCCCTTTGTTGTCCTAGTGGTATAAATTTTGTCTTTGTCTGCTCATTTAAGTGTTTTTTTATTTTGTATTGATGTTGTCTTTTTATCCTCAAAACCAGTTGAATCTGTGGCATACAAA
Source organism: Myxine glutinosa (assembly GCF_964187855.1). Lineage (NCBI taxonomy): Eukaryota > Metazoa > Chordata > Myxini > Myxiniformes > Myxinidae > Myxine > Myxine glutinosa. The sequence continues at coordinate 167,529,111 of NC_136267.1, read as the reverse complement.
CTGTTTGAGCATCTGACGCATGGAAATGCCTGAATTATTCCAGTTCATCTGGATGTTAACTGATAAAAGGACTGACATAGGAGAGAATATTTGGGGTCTTCCTGCCTGGAATGTGAATTACAGGTAAATATGCATTCTATCCAGCTTTGAGAGGAAGACTGGGAGAGAATCATGAAATAAAATAAAAACTTTCTGTGGACAAATATTGCTGATGAAGGGTGCAAAACGTGACACTGAGGTTAATCAGACATGACATGACATCAGAAACTCACCCATTGGCTGTCTGGATCAGCTTGCAAACCGATGAGCTTCCTCACAATCATCAGCAAGGTCACGGAATCCACAATCGCAGTTGATGTGAAATCCTTCCTTTTCTCCAGGTGCCTCATCTCACACCATCAGTTCGGATTCAGAAATGGTCACTCTGCCTTGAACATGCTGCTCCTTCTCTCCCAACAATGGATGGAGGTCCTCAATATCAGACATGAGATCAGGGCTGTCTCTCTGGACATATTTCAAACTGTCTCTGGAAAGTCTCTCTGGAAAGCTGGAGCTTTCAACACAGTCCATCTACTTTCTCAACAAACCAAAGTCTTCAAGATCATTGGTGATTAATCTTGCAATGAAGCTGAGTCATCACTTCAGTAGTCTTGTATCCTTTCTGGTCTTGCACCCTCTGCCCTCTCCGCATGGTTTGTTCCCCTCTCCCAGGTATCTAAGGGATGGACGGGGTCCACCAGCAGCCTTCTCCTAGTGAAACTTCCAAAATACAGAATCACTGCTCACCTCCACTCATGTGTTCCTCTTTTTTCCACCTGTGAAACCAACTTCCACATTCTCTTCCATGTCATTCTTCCCTCCAGGTCTTCAAGACAGCTGTTCACCACCATCTCAAACCACCCCCGTCCAAAACCTTGATCTTTTCTACACCAATTAGAATTAAACCATCCCTTACCACTCCCAACATTTTGCTTCTGTATCCATCTTGTCCACCTCTTGCGATCTCCAATACGTTACATCATTACCTGCATCTCCTCTTTATCCATTCCCTTCTGCTCTTGGCATTTCCCTCCCTTCTCCTTCTGTTGTTCCTTTTGTTATGTTGCGTCCTGATCGTAATTGAAAATTTCCTTCCGGGGTGGTAATTTAATTGATAATTTAATTCTCTTCCTGGTATTGGCTATTTTGCTGAAGAACAATCCCACGCAGATGTATGCAGTGGTACGGTAGCTCTGATTCGCTCATGCCTATAGCAGGTGGAGTCTAGGCCACTGTTTAGATAGCAGAGCCTTGTTAAAATCTATATATTAAATAAATATGAATATATTGATAATATGAAAGTAATATAACATACAAAGATTATATCATTACATACCTCCTCTTTAAACTAACACTTACGTGTTGTTCAGCCCCTCCAGACAAGTTTACGTATGAAGGTGATGCTGATATCCAGCGAGACCTTCATTTGATTGCCGGAGAGCACCTGGAGCTCACCTGCCAGGTGTGTCGGCCTGGGGTTCCTGTAAAGTGGTTTCATGGTGGAGAGGAACTTTTGCCAGGAGATCGAGTTCAGCAGGAAGCAGATGGAACATGGCGACGCCTGTTGATCAATCGTGTGGATCTTGAGGACTCCGGTTCATATAGTTGCCTCACGAATGATGACCAACTGGACTTCTGTGTCACTGTATCTGGTAATTACGTTGGGGTTGGGCTGTGAAAATTTTTCTATAATAATAAAAGGCTGTGTGTGTGTACTCCCTATGATATAGAGCATGATTTTCAAATTTCAATAATTCAAATATTATTTTAAAATATTTCAAAAATATTTCAAATATTTTCAAATATTTCAAAATCTTGAAAAATTTTAAAATTTTAAAAAATCAAATCAAAAATTTTGAAAAATTTTTTTTTCTTTTTTCTTCTTCAAATATTTCAAATATTGATATTTCCAAAAATTGTGGATGGGGGACAAAACTTGGTGTATAAGTTGGTTAGGCGACAAAAACAAGTCTATTCGGTTTTGGTTCAGGCCCGAATGCAGATACGCCCTATCAGTGGGATACAAAGCGTAAACTGTTCAACCTGGCAGAGGTTGTTGTGCGTAGCATGGTGTGCCAGTTGTAGGACGAACAATGAGCTGGATAAATTTCTGGATGTTGATTTCTATTAAACGATGAAAGAGCTTAAAGTTGAGTTCCTTAACCTTGAGCTGGATGGAGTTCCTTAATAATTGAGTTCCTTGACTCTTGGCCTACACCAGCAAGAGCTGTTCCTTATTCGGCATGCTGGGAGTGTTTTCGGGGTTGGATGTTTTGCAAATTTTTGTCAGTGGCAAAATATTTCCAATAATTCCCAGAGAATGATGAGAATAGGAAAATAACATGCGCACTCTTATTTCTTTCATTATTCATAGACTTGCACAGTCTCCGATCATGCGTGCTGCATTAGGCCTTGCACGGTTTACAGCACAAACAATGGACGAGTTGCATCACATACCATACAACTTATCCAATTGTAAGTTGCATGCATGGATTATTTGTGCATCGATTTGCAAGTATTTTTTAAATCACATGACCTTAATCACATTAGCAAGTGCTAACACCTTCATATCAAGACCAATGAGTTAGACAGGGAGTCTGGAATATCTACCACATAAAACAAAATGTCAGTTTGTGTGTTTGTACAGATGTCTGTCCCCCTCCATAAGGGAAGGTTTTAAAGGTCAATATTTTAACACGAATGTGTGTTCACTACGGTCTATTTTTGAGGATAAAAGAAACTCGAAAAACATTTTCCATAAAAGAATTATTATGTCTTTTCTATTGGAATTGTAGACGGTGGCTTGCAAACTGAGCCTCAAGGGCGGTGTACAGAAGTGTTTTTTAAAATAATAAATACAAGGCCCAGGGAGGTGAAATTCGTTACACATGATGTGCAATGCGCGCAGAGTAAAACGTATTCATTTACATCCATATTATGCCCAATGAATAAAGGAGTTATAAGCATACCTGATACTAGGCTGAAGCTTCAGACTTTGGCAAGCTCATGAGATGGAAACACTCACCCAAGCTTTTTGTTTCCTATAGATCTGTTTACTTGACTTGAGACTTGAAAAGGAACATTCTGTGTGAATGATGTATCCATGTCCTTGCCATTGGTGTAATATTCTCTACAGCGCAGCCCACAAACGAATTTGCGAGATAAAAGTGACAACAATTATTTCGATAAAAGTGACAACGACAACGATAAAAGTGACAACGATTATTTCTATATCGCCATTGTGTTTCTATACAATTATATAATTATATTGTGTTATTATATAATTATATAATTAATATAATTATAATTAATAATTATAATTATAATTATAATTAATTATTATATAATTATAATTATTATTATATTATTAATTATTATATTAATTATTATATAATTATAATTATATGTGTTATAATTATATATATTATAATTATATAATTAATTATAAATAATATAATTATATAATTATAATAATTATATTATATAATTATATTAATTATATAATTAATACAATTATATTGTGAGTCATTATATGGCCATTGTGTTTCTGTTTGGCCATATATGGCCATTATATTCTATATTGTGCCATATTTCTATATGGCCAAGTGACAACGATTAAAGTGACAACGATTATTTCTATATGGCCATTTTCATCCATTTCTAGATAAAGGTTATACTTTATTTTGATGAATGAATTGTAATTTTGCTGTCAATCTCCAAGGTTTGGCAAGTGGTATCTCAATGTTGTCTGATATATATGATCTAGGAATGCAAGAAATAGGATTGGCAATGAGTACGGTACATTCTCTTTTGAGCAATGTCTCCTGTCAACCCCCATGAATCTTACATACTGTAAATACAAATATATAACCTTTCTTTCCCATGGATGCAGCACCTCCAGAGAAGTTTACTCGTACAGGTGGTGCCATTGTCCAAGGAGACCTAAATCTTATAGTTGGAGAGCGGCTGGAACTTAGCTGCCAGGTGTGCCGGCCTGAGGTTCCTGTAAAATGGTTTCATGGTGGAAAAGAACTTCTGCCAGGAGATCGAGTTCAGCAGGAAGAAGATGGGAAATGGCGACGCCTGGTGATCAATAGTGCGGATATTGAGGACTCCGGTTCATATGGTTGTCTCACGAAGGATGACCAACTGGACTTCTGCGTCACCGTGTCTGGTAATTACACTGGAGTTGGGCTGTGGCCATTTATATTGAAATGTTTATTGATGGAACTCGAATAAACGAGCCTTTGAGGAGTTTTGACGTGATTTTAGTCAGGACACAGGTACACAATGTGGAACAAATAGTGTTGGGGTAGAGTACATTCATGTTTTACCGTGCTTATGTCGTGCCTGACGAACTGGCTTGTGAATGACTTAGGCGAAAAACGTTTTTCTGGCTGACCGCACAGGAAAGTGGAAATATGAGGCCATTAAATAAGTCATAGACAGATACACAGTCACCCCCTCTATTTAAAAGGTACCATGGTATCTATCATGTCCACAAATGGATTTTAGTCGAGTATGATTAATACCCTGCACTGATTGGGCAATCCAATATATTTAACTAGCGAGCACCCCCTCTCTCCGGTTGGGAGTAGCCGTGTAGGCCCACCAAACATGGATGTGTAGCGGTTACCGCTGGGTGTACACAATCGCCTTGCACCTGCCAGGACGCAGCCAGGGCGCAATCGCCATGCCGGGCTCGTCCGGACGGGCCCGGACGCGCCTCTCCCAGGCATGCCCGAACTCGCTGTTCCCGGGCTCGCCCGAACCTCCCGGGCACGCCCGGTCTCGTCTTTCCCGGGCATGCCCGCTCTCGCCTTTCCAGGGCTCGCCCAGAGCGTCTGGGCATGCCCGGTCTCGCCTTTCCAGGGCTCGTCCAGGACGCCCGGGCATGCCCGCTCTCGACATGCCAGGCCTCGTCCAGCACGCCCGGGCAGGTCCAGACTCGCCTTTCCAGGACTCGCCTTTGACACCCGGGCATGCCCGGTCTTGCTTTTCCCGGGTAAACGCTCCGGCATAAATGTGTATATATATTGCTGCCCGATAAACGGGCGTTTCAGAGTACCCGAGTTTGATACGTGCAATAAAGCAACTAGGACGAATTTCCGTTTTTGGTCGCGTCAATTCGTTCGACTCGCGTTGGAGCACAGCTCCTTCATTGGTGACCCCGAACATGGATATGGCAGTGACTCTTAAGCTGCCTACCTTCTGGGAGGCTCACGCAGCTGTTTGGTTCGCCCAGGCGGACTCCCAGTTCGCCCTGCGAGGCATCACCGTGGACGGCGTTTCGACCACGTAAACGTGGACCTGGTGGGTCCCCTGCCCCCATCGCGGGGGTTCACCCACCTGCTCACCATGGTGGACAGGACCACCAGGTGGCCGGAGGCCGTGCCCCTCACCTCCACCACCACCGCCGACGTGGCGCAGGCGTTCATCGCCACCTGGGTCGCGCGCTTCGGCGCACCGGCGGACATCTCGTCCGACCGCGGCCCACAGTTCACGTCCGAACTTTGGGGCGCGGTTGCCCGTTCGTTGGGAGTCACTCTCCACCGCACCACGGCCTACCACCCCCAAGCCAACGGGTTGTGCGAGCGGTTTCACCGCTCCATGAAGGCCGCACTCATGGCCGGCCTTCAGGATGACGGTTGGGCCGATCGGCTGCCGTGGGTCCTTTTGGGCCTCCGCACAGCCCCCAAGGAGGTCCTCCGGGCGTCCGCCGCCGAGCTCTTCTACGGCCAGCCGCTCCACGTCCCGGGCGAGTTCGTGCCCGACGCTACCAGTCCCTGGTCCGCCGCACGCCAGCGCTCGGACCTCCAGGAGGCCGCCCGACGATTTGCCCCCGTGCCAACGTCCCGCCACGGTGGCCCCCAGTCCTACGTCCCCCCGGCGCTTCGCACAGCGGAGTACGTCTTTGTGCATCATGTCGCACACCGGGGGCCACTCTGGCCGCCGTACGACGGGCCCTTCCGGGTCCTGCGACGGGCGACAAGCCCTTCGTCGTCGACTTCGGCGGCCGGTCGGACTGGATTTCTGTGGACCGCCTCAAACCGGCGCACATGGACGTCGACCGACCACCACGGTTGGCCCTACCTCCGCGGCGAGGCCGCCCCCCGTCCACAGTTCCCCCCGCTCGCACACCCACCACCACATCGGACCCCCCCCCCCCACGACCCTCCAGGGGTCGCTTCGGCCGGGTCATCCGGACCCCCCTTAAATTGACCCTGCCGGTGCAGGTCGATTCTGGAGGGGCGTGTGTAGGGGTTACCGCTGGGTGTACACAATCGCCTTGCACCTGCCAGGACGCGGCCAGGGCGCAGTCGCCATGCCGGGCTCGTCCGGACGGGCCCGGACGCACCTCTCCCGGGCATGCCCGAACTCGCTGTTCCCGGGCTCGCCCGAACCTCCCGGGCACGCCCCATCTCGTCTTTCCCGGGCATGCCCCCTCTCGCCTTTCCAGGGCTCGCCCAGAGCGTCCGGGCATGCCCGCTCTCGCCTTTCCAGGGCTCGTCCAGGACGCCCGGGCATGCCCGCTCTCGACTTGCCAGGCCTCGTCCAGCACGCCCGGGCAGGTCCAGACTCGTCTTTCCAGGACTCGCCTTTGACACCCGGGCATGCCCGGTCTCGCTTTTCCCGGGCAAACGCTCCGGCATAAATGTGTATATATATTGCTGCCCGATAAACGGGCGTTTCAGAGTACCCGAGTTTGATACGTGCAATAAAGCAACTCGGACGAATTTCCGCCTTTGGTCGCGTCAATTCTTTCGACTCGCGTTGGAGCACAGCTCCTTCAGATGGATGATTTATGTATGAGAAGTCAAAGAAATGTAAAATTGGCAAGGATAGCACTGCGATCAATAATCTAAACACCAGGATGAGCCAGGAGGTGAGGAAACCGAGTGATATAATAATCACAAAGACACCGCACAGTAATCACCAATATTGTAATCACCGCTGTGGGAGGTGAGGAAACATGACGTGAGGCGACGCGATGTGAGGAAACGCGACGTGAGGCAAAACGATGTGAGGGAACATGACGTGAGGACACACGACGTGAGAGGAAACACGGCGTGAGAGGAAACACTGCGTGAGAGAAACACGGCGTGAGAGGAAACACGACGTGAGAGTTAACACGACGTGAGAGGAAACACGACGTGAGAGGAAACGCGACGTGAGAGGAAACGCGACGTGAGAGGAAACGCGACGTGAGAGGAAACGCGACGTGTGAGGAAAAGCGTGGGGAACGCGAAATGAGGGAAGCATGTGAAGGACCGTTGTTTGGTTTGTTTGTTGCCACAAAGACACGGTTAATGATGCTGGAAAAACAGTCACACCTAATTGGACATTGTCGCGACCAATTGACGAGTGAAGGAAAACCAGGCACACTCAATCGCTTTCCTTGTGAGAGCAAAAGCAATCGATCAAACACGGAGAGAGTTCTAAAGTCAGAATAAAATGGGAAAGTACATCATTGTTATTAAAGTTCTATTTTATGTTATGTTATTAAAGTTCTATATTATCGGCGTGATAATTCCTTCTAAGTATAGTCCTCGAGCGGCACGACTTATTGACCACACATTGGTTATTGAGGACGAGCATCAGGGTTGTTTTTCATCAATCTTTTCTTGAAAGGGAATGAACTTTTTGGGAGTTCTATTTTTATTGGATACGTTGAGTTTTATCGATTGTTGTATTTCTTGATTTTTTAAAATGACACCAGGTCATCTTTTTGAAAGAGTTGTTGCAATTGTGGTGTTACCTAATGAGGGGATATTGTTATCGTCACATTACAGCTGCACAATTCAACATTTTTCATTTTACATTGTTCAGTCTGTTCCATGGTAATTCTTGTTGTGAGAAAAATGAATCTATATTCCTCCTTGGATGCAGCACCTCCAGACAAGTTTACTTCTGAAGGCGATGCTGATGCGCAGCAAGACCTTCAATTGATTGCTGGAGAGCACATGGAACTTACCTGCCAGGTGTGTCGGCCTGATGTTCCCGTAAAATGGTTTCATGGTGGAAAGGAACTTCTTCCAGGAGATCGAGTTCAGCAGGAAGCAGATGGAAACTGGCGACGCCTGGTGATCAATAGTGCGGATATTGAGGACTCAGGTTCATATAGTTGCCTCACGAATGATGACCAACTGGACTTCTGCGTCACCGTGTCTGGTAATTACATTGGGGTTGGGCTGTGACAATTTATATATAATAATAAAATGCAGTGTGTGTGTCTCCTCCATAACTCCAAAACCATGAAACCTGGCGGCCCCAATCTTTGCATGCATATTTTCCGACATACAGTGAAGTGCAGAAATGAAAACTGGGTATTTGCGTGCGTTTAAACACCCCCTGTGAAGATAATTTACACTAAAATTAACACAAAAACTAGAAACAGGCTTATCTTTTGTCAGCCTGCATTCAGCTCGCTCAGCTCGGGTCTTAATCCCGCCATTTTGTCCACTCAGCTCAAATATGTCTCAGAATAGGTCAGTTACTGTACATTAAAGCTTCATACCTATGAGTCGCTGTATTCCTGTATACATTTTATTAAAGGCCTACCTTTGCTCGTACAATGTGACAGCCATTTACAAGAACAGCCACATCGACTGATTGCATGCCTTCATGTCTTCCAGTTTGTGAAAACGTTTAGATATAAAGTAATGATACTAAAATATGCAACTTAGTGTTTGTCTGTCTATCTGACCACAATACATTCGGTTGTTACTTGTCCAATCTCAACCAAATTTGACAGAAGATCGAAGGGTCACGCGACGGAGGTTGTAGCGACGTAATTTGGCAAAGGAGTTTGTCTGTCTATCTGACACTGAGTTTGTCTGAGTTTGTCTTTCACCTTGGCTGAAATCCATGCTAATGTGTATATCTGTGTTAAGATAGCTAACCGCGGCGTTTTTCCAAGACCGCTTCTGATAACAAAAGTAATAACAACACTTATGATAATAGCATCATATTGATGTTATTACAAAACAATATTAATACTAATAATATACACCCTCCCCAAGAGATTTTCCTCCTTGGACAAACGCCGTGTTAACACGTATAAATAGCTTATCTCACCTGTGGAGCCAACTTCCACATTCTCTTCAATCACACATAAAATAACCAATCTCACATAAAATAACCTTCCAAGAACCTTTATCACATAAAATCTTCAATTTTCATCCAATTGACCTGAAATTTTAAGAATTTGCATATTGTGTCACAGAATTGGTTCACTAATCAAAAGCTAGAAGCTGATTGTTTTTGTTTTTTTTTAGATCTAAAGCTCAAAAGTCAAGGCTGCATGAAATCATCAATTTTCATTTTGTGTTTTTTTAAACTGTTTTTGTTATTTTGAGCATATGGAAGAAGAAGAAGAAGAAGACGTCTGAATATCAACGGACGAGGATGGGCTGTGCATTTTCAGATGTTTTCTGGTTGACCTTGCAACAGCAATTATTGAGAATGATCATTAAGAGTGGTTTTTGATCAATCATTTCTTTGAAGGGAATTAAGTAGTTGAGAGTTCTGTTTTTATTGGATACTAGCAGAAGTAACCACGTTGCTCGGTGGAAAAATATTTTCCTTGAGCCTTGTTGATGGACATTGCAAAGCTGAATTGGCAGGAGCTGGAGGGGGCAATTTAAGTCTCTTCAATTCAAATTGGCTGTGTCCGTTGGGATGAAAGGTATCCGAGGTAGAAAGGCATCTTCACTTTTAAAATTGCTCTCAAAAGGAAAAGTCTCGACAAAACAACGCAATTCTCACAAACAATGCAAATTGCAATTGGGAGTAGGTGAACGGGTCATGACAAGGCCACACCTACAGTACAAAACGCCACAATAACTAAATAAATAAATAATGAGAATGTTATGACAGATTCTTCTTCTTTTTCTTTGACGTCACCAATTACTAATCCCACATTATTGTGGGGTTGGCCGGAGGGAAGTATTTGGCCCAAGTCTTTAACAAATACACATTAATAACCATTGTCTGCAGATGGGAGGCTTTGTCAAATAAATTGAAAAATCCGGACAGGGGAACACAAAATGGCAGAATAAACAACACCAATAGTCCAACAACGGTGTAGCCAGTCTGAGATCTGCTGTGCCCCTGTCATGTGACCAGATCCTCAGCCCTGATTAGTGGACGTTTGTGAGGGACATACATACATACACTGGACGGACAGATAAATTATGTTCCAGATGGCATTGCCTTACGGGCTATGCTGTAAATATATGGCTGCCGAACCACGTGACCGATGACATCATCAATTTATTTTTCTTGACCAATTTATCCCTAGATCACGCTCAATGAATTTTATACTGATTGGATCAAGCTTTCTACTTGTCAATGACGTCATAATGAAGGAACCTTTGACATCATCATTAACATATAGTTATTCCCCATGGGGAGTAATTTACAATGAGCCACCTTTAAAATTTTTCCATGAAGCGGTTTTGGAGATATAGAGGTGAATTTTTTTCGGTTTTTCCAAGATGGCGCCCATACCACGTGACCTATGACATCATAATTATTAATTCGGGTCGAGTCATCAAGTGGAATCAGCTCAGGTCAGTTAATCTGTGGGGGGCGCGATAAGCATATAATGCCTCAAGAACGTCGGTTTTCCTCCCTTTCAGTTTCGTGTTAAACAGCAGTAGCGACTGTTTAAAAAGGTAATCAAACGTGTTTGTGGTTTATAATATTTTTAACTTCCGGTAGGGTAGCCTCGCAAAACGCTATGATAAGCTATTTGTACATGTTAACACGGTGTTTATCCATGGATGAAAACCCCTTGGGGATAGGGACAAATTAAGTCGCGACAACCTCCGCCGTGTGACCCTTCGCCACCCTGGCAAGTTTGGTTGAGAAAGAAATAGCTTATTTTAGAATGATGACACCAGGTCATCTTTTTGAAAGAGTCGCTGCAATTGTGGTGTTTCATAATGAGGGGATATTGTTATCGTCACATTACAGCTGCACAATTAAACATTTTTCATTTTACATTGTTCAGTCTGTTCCATGGTAATTCTTGTTGTGAGAAAAATGAATCTATATTCCTCCTTGGATGCAGCACCTCCAGACAAGTTTATTTGTGAAGGCGATGCTGATGCGCAGCAAGACCTTAAATTGATTACTGGAGAGCACCTGGAGCTTACCTGCCAGGTGTGTCGGCCTGATGTTCCTGTAAAATGGTTTCATGGTGGAAAGGAACTTCTGTCAGGAGATCGAGTTCAGCAGTAAGCAGATGGAAAATGGCGATGTCTGGTGATCAATAGTGCGGATATTGAGGACTCAGGTTCATATATTTGCCTCACGAATGATGACCAACTGGACTTCTGCGTCACCGTGTCTGGTAACATTTTTCTACAATTCAGATGTTTATATGTCGGGCTTATATCTGTTGTAATAAGTTACAAATATGACAGGTATGATTGGAGATATTTTATTTTCTATTGAAATGCAATATATTAGGATACTTAGTTTAGCCTGAATTGTTTTAAGGATTTTTCCTGCAATTCAGAACTCTATATTTTGATTGTGTCTTGCAGAGAGTCATCTTTTTGGGGGATTTCTTTATAATTTGTTTTAAAGAGTTTGTTGCAATTCTTTAATTGAAAAATGAATTTTATTTGACGATATCAAGTTTACCAACTAATTGCGACTTGGCTAACTGATACATTTACTTTCTTTTACATAAACCAAACAACAGATAAATTCACATTTTTATGAAACTCATTCATATATCATGTGATTACTGAGGTTTATTCCCTAATTAACAGGTTTTGTGCAACACTAAATTTAAAAAGGGTATGTCCATAAGAATGCAAATAAAGTCTTCGATGAAAAGACCATTTGGCCCATTGACAGGTTTTGCGCAACACTTTTAAGGCTGAAACTGGAAGTTAAACGCTAACAATGATTGTTAAGGAAGCATAGCAATATTGTATATCCAAGGAAATCCACATTGAAATCTCAGATTGAAAACCAATTTGGCCCATTATAATAATTTGTCCAAAAATTTTCACTGGAAAGACCTTTTTTCTCTTTACAGGTTCTAAGGCTTGTAATAAAGCTGCCACATACGCATCTCATACACATGAACACACAGAGGAATACACGAGACACAACACAAGACTGTAATATGAGACAAAAATGGCCACTGAGCTTGAGGGAAGTGTCGTCACTTCCCAGGTTACTCTGGGTACCAGTGATGTCACAACAATGGCGCAACCTTTCGCACCACACCCGCAGAGCATTGCTAAGGAGGAATTTCCTCCTCTTCATGGATGCCAACCTATCAATGTTTGCCCCATGCTCGTATCCCTTCTAATGTATGCTAAACATCAAGCAACGAAGCAGCACATACCATTTTTCAAGTCTTTGGTATGACTCGGTCAGAGTTTGACCCACCGACCTCCCGGACTCAGGGCAAAAGTCATAACCATTACAACACCGACCATTCTTATACATTTGAGAATAAACTATATTGGAGTCCTTCCAAATTTTCCAATATCTGAGTCAAGCTAAAACTCGTGACAAGTTTTCTATTTTAGGGCCTTTTATTTTCTCTGTTTTGGCCTTGAACTTATTACGCAGCTATGTTTAGTTGGTTAAAGGTGCAGTGGCTGTCTTTTTTTATGCCGGTGACGAAGTCGCCGGAGGCATGATGTTTTCAGGTTGTCCGTCCGGCAGTCCGTCCGTCCGTCCGTCCGTCCGTCCGTCCATCCGTGATAGGTTTTCGTTACCATGACAACTTGAGAACGGCTGAAGGGATCTTAGTCAAACTTGGTGCAGGTATGTATAATGAGGTAAAGATGAACTGATTCGATTTTGAGGGTAATGAGGTCAAAGGCCAAAGGTCAGAGGTCATGTTAGGTAAAATTCCTGTTCCCGCGATAATTTGTGAACCAGTGATGCCATTCTGACCAAATTTGGTACAGTTATGTAGAATGATGTAAAGATTAACTGATTAGATTTTGGTGTCAAGAGGTCAAAGTCCGTAATAGGTCTATAACTTGAGAACGGCTAAAGTGATCTATTTCAAACTTGGTGCAGGTATGTATAATGATGTAAAGATTAAATGATTAGATTTTGGTATCCCTCGGTCAAAGGCCAAAGGTCATGTCAGGTAAAAATGTGATAACTTGTGAACAGCTGAAGGGGTTTAAATTAAAACTTGGTACAGGTATGTATAATGATGTAAGCAACATGAGCTGATTAAATTTTGGGGTCAAGAGGTAAAAGGTCAGAGGTCATGTCAGGTAGAAATGTGATAACTTGAGAACAGCTGAATGGATTTAAATCAAAGTTGGTATAAGTATTGTAATGATGTTTTAATGTGGGCGGAGGCATATCAGTCGACGTCGTGACGTAGAAGAGTGCCGTTCTCGTCTTTTATAACCTGCATTGCTTTAAATCAATGTTTGGTAGCTTCCAGGAAAAATGTGTGACGCACTCCCTTATTTTCTATGACCGCAGCCCCTCCAGAGAAGTTCGTGCATGAAGTGGATGCCCAGCAAGACATAATAAGTGTTCTCACTGGGGAGCACCTGGAGCTTAGTTGCCAGGTGTGCCGGCCTGAAATTCCTGTGAAATGGTTTCATGCTGGGAAGCAACTGCTACCTGGTGAGCAAGTTGAGCAACAAGCAGATGACAACTGGCGGCGCCTGATCATCACTGATGTGAAATGCGGAGACGCTGGCTCATACTGCTGTCTCACTCAACATGACCAATTCGACTTTTCAGTCACTGTTTCTGGTAAGCCTCACATTGCTAAATGGCAATGTGGTGCAAATGATAATTTAAGTGAACAAGTATTGTGAAGGAAAGCGTAAATCAGAATAAAAAGATTAATTACTCAGAATGGTAAGAAAGTTGAGCCTCCTACCATTTCTGATTCCTAACCGAAACCTTAGTTTCAAAGTACAATTTATTTTATACATATCTTTCTCATCAAACGGAAGATCTTCAGAAACGGTATTCATAAAATTTATGTTAATAAAAGAACAACACTGATATTAAATTACAAACACGTGGATGATAAACCCTTTGCTGTTTCAAACTCTTCACAGAGTCCCTCCACAGCTGTAAAGACATTTACACATTGTAAACAGAAGAGAATCCCAATGTCACACACCCCCTCAGCTGCCACCGTGAAAGGCTACGCACGAGCTTATCTTGTGTAGCCTGTCACGGTTGCTTTATTCATCTTTCTACAGCATGAAGAGCATGGGAGGAGTCAATTTATTTATTTAATCCCAGCCACCTGGGGTAATTGATTATGTGAGAGCTGATTGGTTATTCCCTCCATTGACATGCGAGATATGTGGGTGAGTCTTTGTTTTTCATTTATATGTTGACCGCTTGATGTTTGCACGTGGTTCATGCTTTGGAGCCTCGATGGCACGCGTTTCTGTCTGTGCTGTTGCTGATGATTTGTCAATAAGTGATGAAACTGGTCCAGCAGCTGAAGGGATGTGTAGCATTGCGTTTCTCTTGCGTGTACTATGTATAAATGTCCTTAGAGCTGTAGAGGGACTTTGGGAATAGTTTGAAACGGCAAAGGGCTTACCATGTGTAGCCTTTTATGCTTGCATTTATGCAGCTTTCTTAAGCTAGAGGAGCATGGGAGGAGTTGATATATATATATTGTTGCGGATCTCGGTTTCGGCACTCCCCTTACCGAGGGGGGTTTAATCCCCTCGTCTATCACACTGGCCGTCCGAGTCCTGGAGCTATGACGTCACTTCCGGTCAGTGCTGAATAGGGTAGTAGGCCAATTATTCCTATGACCTAATTACCAGCGCCTTCCGGTAAGCGAGGAAATGAGCCCCGCCCGAGCCGCGGCTGTAATGGACACGCCGAGCGAAGCGAGCCATGACTCAGGTCGTTAACAAAAGGACTAAACCCGACTATAGCGGTTGGCCAAATCGCGCCACAGGTACTCAATTGGAGACAGGACAAAAGCGATCGGGGGAAGAAGAAACCAAAGTAAAGGAATAACAGGTATTTATTAATTATGCACATGAAATGAAGAGGAAGCAAAAGAAGGGCATTTACAAGGAGAAGAAGAAGCAGGTACACAGGGCAGCCTTAAAACAGTCTTATATTATAACCCCAGACAAAACAAACAGACTCACACGAACAGGGAATGGCAGGAAGGAAGAGTAGGTCCAGGCCGATGGCAGGGCAGGAAGGTCCGGGCAAATGCACAGCGTCGAGGTTGGCTCCAGGCCACGCTCCGGTCCACGCTCCGGGCTTTAGGCGAGACCCGGCGGCAGCTGCACGTATATTTTCACGCGGTAGGGGCTTTCCGAAGCAGTTTGTCAAAGAGCTCCGCGCAGCTTCGTCTAGCCCTGGGGTGGGGAACCTCCGGCCTCCGGGCCGTATACGGCCCGCGAGACCGTTTGATCCGGCCCGCGAGGCAATTCATCTATCTATAACCCAAATTTTTTTTTTTTTTTTTTTTTTTTGTATACAAGATCGAGGCTCGTGAAAGAGCGAACATTAATCACACAGAAAGACAAACCGACACATAAAACATATAACATCGGGAGCAGTAGACAAGATGGGGAGAGAGGGGGAAGGACACAAACACAACATTTCAACTTCCTCAAGTTCAAATCAACTTCCTCAAGCTTAACTGTGATAAATCTGAAATAATCATCATTGGCCCAAAAACGCTCACAAAATCCACCCATAACTTTGCCCTCAACATCGACGGTATCCCAGTATCCACCTCCCCTCACATCCGGAATCTTGGCGTCATCTTTGACCAAACCCTTTCCTTCGACAAATACACTAAACAGATCACAAAGTCAGCCTTCTTTCACCTGAAAAACATTGCCCGTCGCCGCTCATCCCTCTCCTCCACGGCTGCAGAAACCCTCATCCACGCCTTCATCACCTCCCGTCTGGACTACTGCAATAGCCTCCTCTATGGTTCACCCTCAAAAATCACCAATAAACTCCAATACATTCAGAACTCCGCTGTCCGTCTACTCACCCATTCCCGGACCCGTGACCACATCACCCCCGTCCTTTACAAGCTTCACTGGCTCCCCATCCCCCAGAGAATCCAATACAAAATCCTCCTCTTGACATACAAAGCCCTCCATAACCTGGCCCCATCCTACCTGGCTGACCTCCTCTCCAGACACACTCCCACCCGCAACCTCCGCTCTGCTGGTACCAACCTCCTGACCCCCTCCATCCGGACCAAATTCAGATCCTGGGGGGACAGGGCCTTCTCCATCGCTGCTCCCACCCTCTGGAACTCACTACCTCACACCATCAGAGACTCCTCCTCACTCACCACATTCAAAACATCACTAAAGACCCACCTGTTCAACACTGCATTCAACATTCAACCCACAGCATTTAACCCCTGACTATCTCTTCTCCTTCTCCCTCCTTTTGCTTTAAATATATCCCTATTGATTCTTGTCTTTTTGCAATTGTTGTTTTCATGTATTGTTATGCATTATGTTTTCCACTCTGTCAAAGCGCCTTTGGGCTTCTGGAAAAGCGCTATACAAAATAAATGAATTATTATTATTATTATAACATTTGAGAGCAGGGACCGAGAGACATGGAGACATCGAGAGATCTGTGAGAGGGAAAGGGCTTTGGGGGGGGGGGGGGGGGGGGGTATGGGAAGGGGGGGGCATGGGAAGGGGGGTAGGAGAGGTATAAAACATATGGACACTGCCAGGACTTCCAGGAAAGAAGTTGGAATTTCAAACAAGGTGGATCTTGGGTGAATTAGCAGGGGTAGAAAAGATCAAGGTTTTGGATGGGGGAAGATAGATGGTGGTGAACAGCTGTTTTAAAAACCTGGAGGGAGGAGTGGGATTGAAGGGAGTGAGGGAGTTTGTTCCAGAGGCGGGGGAAAAGAGGAATGAAAGAGTGAAGGTGAGTAGACAGCCGAGATTTCGGCAGTTTAACCATCAGAGGGTTGCTGGCAGATCTTGTGCGACCTGTAGGAATATTTGGGGGACAGAGCACAGAGAGAGCTGGGGGTGCAAGGCCGGAGAGGAGTCGGAAGAAGACAGAAAGACCACCTACCTGCCTGCGGTGAGTGAGTGAAAGGCCCTCAGAGATAGCTTCATCGCGGGAGATTCCAATAATTCTGAAAGCTTTGGTTTCAACAGCGTGAAGCCGAGCTAGGTGTGAGGCAGGAGCACCGGCCCATAGGGGAGAACAGTATTCCATTGAGCTGCGGATGAAAGCCTTGTATGTGGTGAGGAGCTCAGGTGTGCCGAGGAAGGACTTCGCACGACGGAGGATGCCCAGTCGGCGACTGGCTTTGGAGGCCAGCTTGGAAATGTGGTTTTCCCAAGAAAGATCATGGCAGATAGTGAGACCCAAAAGCTTGAGCGACAGAACTTCTTGGAGAGGATTGTTGAGAAAGTAGATGGGAGGGTTGTCCAGTCGATCTTTTCGGAGAGACATAGTAAGAGTGTGAGATTTGTCCTCCCTTTGCTCGAGTTCTACAAACTGTATGTACGTGCTGAGGATTTTCCCATTCTGAGGAGACATGCACTGAAGTTTGCATCACTGTTTGGGACGACCTACAGCTGTGAGCAGTTCTTTTCAAAACTGACTCTTGCAAAGACTCGGTTTCGCTCAAGACTGACTGACCCAAACCTGCAAAACCAGCTGCGAGTAGCATCATCATCACTACCACCTGACACCAAACGCCTCGCCAAAGAGAAACAGTTCCAGCCATCGCATTAGGTGAGTCCGATATATGTATTCAATAATTTAGCATGGCCCTCGAAGGATGTTCTAAAAATCGAAATGGCCCTCGATAGGAAAAAGGTTCCCCACCCCTGGTCTAGCCAGACCCCACCAAGCGCCATCTCCAACTCAAGTCGACCCTGTAAAAAGGCTTGCGCTGGCGCTTATATTACGCCCTTCAAGATCAATGCGCGCTTCATAGAGCCACGCCCGTGATTGTATTTCATCAGCCCTGGTTGGCTGGTAAGGGCTCGCTGGCTCCACCTCTGATGGTGAGTTCACGTGCCACACCTTGTTCTTGTGTCCCGCCCCCTTTTTCCTCGGCTTGAGACCGCATGTTCAATGGCGGCTTGGGGCAAGCAATCAAATCAAGGCAAGGGGCAGCGAACGCTGCCCTACTGCTACTGCACTTTGAAGAGCGGGAGACATGATTGGGGAAATTGAAAGGGGCCTATCTTATTTGATTAATGCAACGCAGATTCAACTATTGGGAACAGATCCTTAAATGAAACACATAATAATGAAATAACTACAGAGAGGTCCTATGGTACTCTACGTGTTGTACATGGACTAACTAGGGTGCGATCTTTAATAAAGCCAAATAATGGGGATATTTACAGGGGATGATTTATAAGGGAACATTTACTAAAATTTACAAAGTGAAGGTTCTAAAAACCGTAACAATATATACATATATATGTTGTTATGTTTGTATGGGGTAGGCAGTGACTACCTTAGAACCAGGTAGATTTGTATAGATTTGTGTGCTCCGATTGTTGTGAGGAAGAAGAACCAACATAAGTAGGGATCCGGTAGACCGTGTGTTCGGATTAAGGTGTATCTCTGTCCCCATTACCAGGAGTGGGGTATGTTAACTAGCACAGGGATTATGGGTAAATTATCCCTTGTATGTCGATACCTCTGTAATTTATTCCTTTGTTCCTTTTGACAATACACCACAAATAAAGCTAGAATCGCACATTTGATGGCACTAATTAAAAAGCCTACCAGGAGCAGGACATCGAGCGCTATGGCTATTAACACCAACTTGGATAGCAACATCGAAGCAGGCAGGTCCGTGGGGGCATGCCCAGAAGGGCAGTGAGTGGTCAGGGTTTTGATTGACGGGAAGGACTGGTAGGAAGCAACTCGCTGATTGGCGAAGCATGACCGATGACGTCAGAGCATCGTGCACAAAGTAGTTGGAGCAGCGGACATTTTCCCTTCTCGTTTTGGATGCCTTAACGGACAGTCGTATTTGTTTATCTCTTTTGCGTCCCTTCTCGTGCTGGAGATGACAGCAAATGGTTGCAATTCTCTCTTGCGCATTCTCGCCCTGAACCTTGTATGAACTGTGGCATTGTGCTCTCGGCTCAAGGAAGCGATTGGACCAGCCATCTCCCTATATCTTGCTGGTGGACATGCAGAGGCAAAACCGCAGTTCGGGAACTGCAGTTTTCCGTGCGTAGGACGGGTGGACGAGCACGGTGTGGAGGAGTGGTTTGCACGCCTGCTGTTCGCTTCGTGCTGAGGCCTACTTCGCACCAGTGGGCGCGGCCTCATAAGACGAGGGCGGACTGAGGCCTACTCGCACCAACGGATGAGCGGACTTCCTGCCAAGAACGAAGCCGCGTCCAGACTGCGCGCCGGGGCCTGGAAGAGCTCAGACGAGACGAACCAGTCGAGTCGAGCGAAGTGCACCAATAACCACACACAGTTATTTTATATAATGTTCATTATTTTACCCTTCGTCGGTGTGCATGTCTGTTGTGGGGACGTCCCAATTTAGGAATTTAGTTTATCGTGCATTTTCTTTGTACCGGCATTTAATTAAATTTTAAATAAACCTGTTATTTTTGTACATTTTAAATCCGTTTGAGTTTGTTTATTGAAGGGTTTGGAGACTACCAGTGGGATCGACAAGGTAAGGCTCCCTCTTGCGTATTATCTGACGTTTGAACTGAACGCTTCGGAGTTAAAGCTCGCTTGGCCTTCCATGCTACCCTAAAGTGTTCACCAAGGGTAGTCACGCAACTATATATATATATATGTATATATATATATATATATATATATATATATATATATATATATATATATATATATATATATATATATATATATATATATTCGTGCAACGTCTGTCCTGTCCTGTGTTGTGTTGTCACTGAACTACTTTCTCAAACGTTTGTGAAATCGTACCAAACTTCTGGAATGCACATATCTCTCCCGTCGGTATGTCCTAAGGGTATTTGTTTTTGAAAAATGTTCCACAATTATTTTTTTTTGGGGGGGAAATTTTTTGGGAATTTTTTTTTTTTTCAACTTCAATTGTTTATAAAATGTGATATCACGTATATTACAAATCCATTTGTGCAAAATAATTGTTTGAATTATGACTGGTTTAAACCATGACAAAACGGCAACTCGGGTACAGTCATTTATCTATATATCTACACATCTGGGCAGTGTCTGTGTTCTCACTTAACGACTCCCTCAAACTTTTCCGTGGTTGTGAAGTGTTTTTAATAGCGTTGTGGTGGTTTTGAATCACGTGGTGGTGAGGTATTTTGAATTATGTGGTGGTGAGGTGTTTTTAAATGATGTGGTGGTGAGGTGTTTTTAAATCACATGGTGGTGAGGTGTTTTGAATTAATTGGTGGTGAGGTATTTATAATTACGTGGTGGTGAGGTGTTTTTAACTATGTGGTGGTGAGGTGTTTAGAATTAGTTGGTGATGAGGTGTTTTAAATTATGTGGTGGTGAGGTGTTTTGAATTACTTGGTGGTGAGGTGTTTTTAAATGACGTGGTGGTGAGGTGTTTTTAATTTTGTGGCCGTGAGGTGTTTTTATTACGTGTTTTATGGCTGTGCGGTGTTTTTATTACGTGTTTTATGGCTGTGAGGTGTTTTTATTACGTGTTTTATGGCTGTGAGGTGTTTTTACTTTCGTGGTGGTGAGGTGTTTTTATTACGTGTTTTATGGCTGTGAGGTGTTTTTATTACATGTTTTATGGCTGTGAGGTGTTTTTAATTTCGTGGTGGTGAGGTGTTTTTATTACGTGTTTTATGGCTGTGAAGTGTTTTTATTACGTGTTTTAAGGCTGTGAGGTGTTTTAATTTTGTGGTGGTGAGGTGTTTTTATTACATGTTTTATGGCTGTGAGGTGTTTTTATTTTCGTGGTGGTGAGGTGTTTTTATTACGTGTTTTATGGCTGTGAGGTGTTTTTATTATGTGTTTTATGGCTGTGAGGTGTTTTTATTTTCGTGGTGGTGAGGTGTTTTTATTTCGTGTTTTATGGCTGTGAGGTGTTTTTATTATGTGTTTTATGGCTGTGAGGTGTTTTATTATGTGTTTTATGGCTGTGAGGTGTTTTTATTACATGTTTTATGGCTGTGAGGTGTTTTTATTTTCGTGGTGGTGAGGTGTTTTTATTTCGTGTTTTATGGCTGTGAGGTGTTTTTATTACGTGTTTTATGGCTGTGAGGTGTTTTTATTACGTGTTTTATGGCTGTGAGGTGTTTTTAATTTTGTGGTGGTGAGGCATTTTTATTACGTTTTTTATGGCTGTGAGGTGTTTTTATTACGTGTTTTATGGCTGCGAGGTGTTTTTAATTTTGTGGTGGTGAGGCATTTTTATTACGTTTTTTATGGCTGTGAGGTGTTTTTAATTTTGTGGTGGTGAGGTGTTTTTATTACGTGTTTTATGGCTGTGAGGTGTTTTTATTACGTGTTTTATGGCTGTGAGGTGTTTTTAATTTTGTGGTGGTGAGGTGTTTTTATTACGTGTTTTATGGCTGTGAGGTGTTTTTATTACGTGTTTGATGGCTGTGAGGTGTTTTCAATTTCGTGGTGGTGAGGTGTTTTTAATTTCGTGGTGGTGAGGTGTTTTTATAACGTGGTTTATGGCTGTGAGGTGTTTTAAATTATTGGTGATGAGGTGTTTTGAATTACTTGGTGGTGAGGTATTTTGAATTATGTGGTGGTGAGTTGTTTTGAATTATGTGGTATTGAGGTGTTTTGAATTACTTGGTGGTGAGGTGTATTGAATTACGTGGTGGTGAGGTGTAATCGTCCCAAACTTCAGTCTGCACCTACCCGTCCCCTATGTATGTGCGGAGGGGTTCTTTCTTGAAAAAAAAAACATTCAACCTAAATCTTCAACCTAAATTGCCTATAAAAATGTAATATCACAAACACAACAAATACATTTGTGCAAAGTAATTGTTTGTATTAATATTATGATTGGTGAAAATCATGACAACACAGCACCTCAGGTACAGTCATTAGCCTCAGTTAAAATAAGCCCGTTCCTCGGTATCGACGCGAGCCGAGCTAGTATATATATATATATATATATATATATATATATATATATATATATATATATATATATATATATATATATATATATATATATATATATATATATATATATATATATATATATATGATATATATATATATATATATATATATATATATATATATATATATATATATATATATATATATATGTATATATATATATATATATATATATATATATATATATATATATATATATATATATATATATATATATATATATATACAGTATATATATATATATATATATATATACAGACTTGGCATTTAACATGGAATATTTTTTTTTTCTTGACTTGGGTTTACTTTCTGAACTCAGTATATCAATCTGGTGAGTTTCTTTTACCCTTCGGTGATGTCTTTGTTGAAAGAACCATGTCACTGATTGTCTTTCGCAGCAAGAAGTCAATAACAGGATTATATCACAGGTGGCATGACAAAATGTAAGGACAGGTACATTTGACGATTGGCTTCACAATCGGGTATATAAGGGTAGTTGCGTTCTGTATTAGTGGAAAATAACTGCTGCCCGTCTACAAAAGTTATTGCCGCTTCCTCTGGAGATGGTCCGTCAACTTGACAATGCTGTTTGTCATGGAGTGGTGGCTTTATGAAATTCTGGCATGAAACAGCGTGCTATTGCTCGGCAGTATGGCATCACTCAAGGTCAGGTGTCAAAGATCCTGAAACGAAATGCTCAGAGGGGTGTCCCTACTCCAATACCGAGGCCAGGACGTCCACGCAGAACCACAAGGAGAGATGATCGCCAGCTGCACCGGTTAGTCTGCAATGGCCGTACCAAGTCAGCTAATCGGCTTAGGGCTGAGTGGCAGCAACTGACAAATGTGCCTGTATCCAGAAGGCCAGTCAACCAACGACTGGTTCAAGCAGGCTATCGTGCTAGGCGTCCCCTGAGAAAGCCACGCCTGAACAGACAACACAGCCAGCGCCGATTGCAATGGGCCAGAGAGCACCGTCAATGGCAGCCAGGACACAGGAATCACGTGACCTTCAGTGATGAGTCTAGATTTCTGGTCTATCATCAAGATGGCTGCGTCCGTGTGTGCAGACAAGTGCATGAAGCCCACAACGAAGATTGTATAGTGCCAAGAGTCCAAGCTGAAGGTGGTGGGGTGACCGTTTGGGCTGCTT
The DNA here is from genome assembly GCF_964187855.1 of Myxine glutinosa. NCBI lineage: Eukaryota > Metazoa > Chordata > Myxini > Myxiniformes > Myxinidae > Myxine > Myxine glutinosa. The sequence goes on along the minus strand of NC_136267.1, from coordinate 167,505,804 downwards.
TTCATGCAAGAGGCAAAACTGACCTGGTTGTTTTGAATGGAAACCTGAACCAGTTCAAGTACAGGGTCATTCTGGAAGAAACATTGCTTCCATTTTCTCGTGCAGCCTTTCGAGGAAACTTTGTCTTCCAAGATGACAATGCACGGCCTCATCGTGCTTGCATGATCCAACACTTTCTTGCTGACCATGGTGTGGAGTATATGGAGTGGCCTGCCAAGTCCCCGGATATGAATCCGATGGAGAACTTGTGGGCAGATTTAACGCGTCAAATCGACAACTTGGACCAGCAGCCGACCTCTGTGCGTGAATTGCAGCAGACTATTGTCACTGCATGGCAAGCGATTCCTGTCCAAACCTTGGCAAATCTCGTGAACAGCATGCCTCGACGTGTACGTGCTCTCCTGAATGCTCGTGGGGGTTACACGAAGTACTGAACTGTAATTTTACTGTCCGTAATCCCAGTCATAATTTAACTTTTGTTTTTGTTAAAAAACAAGTACAAAAAGTTTTAATTAAAACAAAAGCCGCATCGATGTTACACAATGCCTAAATGCAGCTGTGCCTATAACGTCGATGTTATAGGCACAGGACATTCCTATTGATTCGGTTACTTGATGTTATTTTTGTGCAAAGTGAAAATATATCTCGGCAATTTCCCGTGTGTGGCGACGAATTTTTAATATATCTCGGCATTTTCCCGTCTGTTATTTCAGGCGGTGTATGACTGACCATGCCGCGATTTAAAAAAAAAATATCTAGGCAATTTCCCGTGTGTGGCGACACGTGAACGAAGCTATGCTCCTCTCTCCACATTATTGTGATGACGTATAAATTAAATATTTCATCGTGACGATTGTCATCAAATGGACGAATTTTTAATATATCTCGGCATTTTCCCGTCTGTTATTTCAGGCGGTGTATGACTGACCATGCCGCGATTTTAAATATATTGTTGCGGATATGGGATTTGGCCTCCATCCATATCCGCTTGTAAATATTCCCCTATTTCCCCAATACTCCCCAACTATCCCCAATCCCCCATTCCCTAGTCCCATTGTCTGTAAACAACACTCTGTAGAGCCGACCTTCCCCTATTTCCCCCCTTAAATGTCGCATCCAGGTCCACCGCATCTCACGTAGACAACTATAGGACATCTTGCTAGTTATTCTTAGTCTATGTCAGTTAAGGACTCGTTTCCATTAATTCTGACTCTTCGTTGCACCAGAATGTGATTATGTGGCACCTGTTAGGAAGTTTAGGACCTCCCAATACCTCCCCGCATCTCTTCCTCATGGAACTGAAACAGCAACACCAACGACAACAACAGCGGGGGCGGCGCGGCAGCGGCGCGGGGAGTGCGCATCCTCACTCCGGCTTGGTTAGCCGCCATTGACCACGTGCTCCGACGGGGTTACCACACAGGGGCTGACTGTCAGCTCCTCGTCAAGGGCGGAGCCCGGTAACCCCCCCCCCCGCACCCAATAAGAAGCGGCGGACCGATTCCATCTGGGGCGGAGCTAACGAGCCGAGGGCGTGTCACTCCCCGCTGGATATACGCAGCGACTTACCGGAGGTGATGTCAGATGCGGCTCAGCTACGACGACAAAAGGACGCCACCTCCTAGCGCTGAAGGATACCTCCCGCCTCTCTGGACCGGACCGGGTCGATTCTGCTCCTGAGCTCAAGGTGCACCTTGAGCTATCAACTGCCTGCCCTTACTTGCCATCGATCCCTGTGTGAGTCAGTCTTGTCCCGTTTGTCTGTTGTCTGTCGGGGCTAAGATAAGACCGTGTATAAGTGCCCACCTTTCTGTGCTGTCCCTCTTGTGCCGTGTAATCTAAACGTTCCGCATATCCAATATTATATCCTCCTCCGGAGGTCTTGAGAACTGTACCCCTGGTGTCGTGTCATTTATCCCAGCCGTTGTGTCCTTTTCCTCCATTGATATAGCATAGCGCGACTTAGTCAACGTTCGAGTATAATCGGGTAAACTGTGCAGACGCGGTCATACCAAACCGCTCGGTAAACCAACATCTAAAACCGCGTCTGTAACAATTGGTGTCGGGAAGTGGGATTCGATCCGGAGCGCGCTTCATGCGCTCAAAATTAGTAACGGCGAAATTTGATTTTGTTTTAAAATAATAAAAACCCGAATTTTGAAAGTCGCGCTATGGCAGACCAAGACGGCTGGGTTCCGGTAGAGGAGAGTGAGGCAGGGTCGATCCAGGACCAAATTGAGGGACATGAGGAGAGCGAAGCAGTGAGGGTAGCAGGGTCGCAAAATGGCGTCGTCGCGCACGAGGTTACGGGCGCGCAAAATGGCGCCTCGCACATTGCTGCGGCGGCCGCACCCGCTGCACAAGTGGGAGGGATGGCCCAAATGCAGGCCCTCATGGAGCAATTTATGGCGTAAATGCAGGCGTCCCTCAAACTGCAGAGTGAGCAAATTGAGGGACAAATGGGAGACCAAATTGGAGGTTTGAAAAACAGTATAGAGGCTCAGAGTGAGCAAATGGGGGTAATGAGGGACGAAGCGAGGGGTACCGGTGAGGGATTAGAAAAGAAATTTGAGGGATTAGACAATAAATTTGAGGGGTTAGACAATGGGATAGAAGGGGTGAAACATGGGTTAACGGGGGTAGAAAACAGAATGGCCGCTCAAGAGAATCAAATGGAAGGGATGCAAAAGGGGTTAGAGGGGTTAGAAAACAGAATGGAAGGCAAATTGAGGGACATGAGGGACCAAGCGGAAAGGGAAGTTAAACAAATGGGGCAGCAGATAGAGGGGGTCAGAATGGGGGTAGAAACTAAACTGGATGCTCACAGGGAGGAAATGGAGCAGATGAGGGTGGCATCTGGGCAGGAGATGCAAGTGATGGGAGAAGAGATCAGAAGAGGTGTGAGTGAGGAGGTCGGAGGAGTGCGCGAGGAGGTGAGGCACTGTAAGGAGCGCATGGAGAAGGAGGTGAGAAAGGGGACTGTAAAATTGCAAGGTGGTATAGAGGAGTTGACGCTAGGAGTAGAACAACTGACAGTGGGACAAAAGGAGTTGGGGGACCAGGTAAAGAAGAACACAGCGGTAATAGAGGGTTTAAAATCGACACAGAAGGAGATGAAAAAGGACGTAGGGGTAATTAAAAAAGAGTGTCAGACGGTACATGAGGACCTGACGAGGAAAATGGACAAGGTGGTAGAGGTGATGGAGGTTAAAGAGCGGGAGGTGCGGGAGCACATAGAAAAAAATAAAGTGGAGTTAGAGGAAGAACTTAAAGGGGCGCACGAGGAGATGAAGGAGGTGAAGCAGAAATTAGAAGAAGTGGAAGAAGGGGTGAGCGAAATTAAGAAGCGACGGAGAGAGGATAAGAAAGAGATAAAAGAGGAAGTAAAAGAATTGGTCCAAAGTCTGTGTTCGGATCGTGATGATGTGCTCATTAACCGGATGAGGGATTCGCAGGTGATGGAGGAGAAGCGAAGAGAAAGAGGACCCGGTGTAAGTGGTGACCAATATGGTCGTGCGTATGATGCGCCAGGTGATTTAATAAGCTTGGGGGTCGAGATAGACCCGGATGTTCGTGAGAGGCCAAGAGTGAGGTGTATGGCTGGTCCGGAGGGTATGGAACGAGAGGTGAGAGGTGTGGGTGAGCAAGGTTGTGGTGGTATGGAATGGGTAGCGGGTTGCGGAAGTGTGACCCATGCATCGACACCAACAGGGGTAGTTGTTAGAGGGACAGGGGAGGCACGAGAGCCCCTTGGGGGTAATGTACTGTGGGGGCCCGGCCGGTTCGGCCCCGTGCTGACCCCGCAAGGGGCGACGCACGGGGTCCGGCAGGCGGGCAACGACTCACATACGAGGTGGTCCCACAAGGTTCCACTTGCGCCGTATGACGGTGGGTAAGGGTGGCATCCCTGCCACCCTTCCCATGGTGGGGCAAATGCGCAATAGTTTATGGGGTTGATGGCAGTGAAAACTAGCCCGGGTGGGTTAGGATATATCGTGTGTAGGGATCTAGCGAAGATGACATTAGGTGACGTTAAGGTTTAGATAGTGACTGATACCTGTAGTGGGGACGCAGGTAGTTTAGTGTGGATGATAATGACGAGGGAGAGCAATAGTTTAAAGGGACGACGGGGAAGCGCAAGTTTCAGAGGGGAGTAGTTAGCTGAGATGATGCTGTGTGAGAACTGGACAGGTGTGTGGAGCAGCGTATGAGTGGTGAGTGTTGTGGATCAGCGCGAATGCGCTTGGGGAGAGAAGGGTGCAGGCGGCACCAAGTATGAGAGTACAGGTGTGCAAGTACAGGTGTGTGGAATACATGGAGTAAGTGGTACGGAGTGGTGTGCATGGTGCGAAGGTGTGAATGGGGGAAGAGTGGACCCCCATCACGAATACCCGGGGCGGGTAGTGTAAGTGTTAGGTAGAGGGTATAGGTAAATTGCGGTTGGATATTGGCATCTGTGGTGCGGGTGACAGAATGGTAATTGGATGGGTGCATTAGTGTTGTGGAAATGGCTGGGCGTGTAGCCTGTTAGTGTGTGTAGTTGGTTTGGGCACTCCACCACTGTGAGGATGTCGGCCAGGTGAGGCCGCAGGTGGGCTCTGGGAGCCGGTAGTCGTGGATGGGGCCCGAGGATCCAGAGGACGGACCCGGGTAGCCCAGTGCCAGAGAGGGCACCGAGTGGGGAGAGCGCCAGAGGGCCTTCCCCAGGTAGATAGGTTAGGTGAGGAGCTAGGTAAGCTCGGGTGGCAACTACAGTGGTGGAGGTGTGCAGGTGGGTAGACCTGCTGGGAGAGCTACACGCCACAGCCCAGAAATTGTGCGAGGGCACCGGGAGATGAATCGGGGGAGTGAGACCCCAAATTGAGGGGCACCACAGTTTGGTCAATGGGAATTGGTTTTTAGAACCCAGAATGTAAGTGGCCAATGGATTGGCAGGGAAGACCCCGGGTAATGTAAAGTTGTTAAAGTCATTTCGGAAATAGTTAGGATTGATGAACCTGTCGCACCATACGCAGCCACTTACCTGAGGTGATAATGATGACTCCACACCTGTGTTTCTTTGTTGTGTTGCAGGAAATGAGAATTGCTGTTGGATTTGTGAGACGCATCACGACGTGGATGAGACATTGGGGTGATTCCATCTCTCCCTCCTTAGGAGGGACTGATGATGAATTGGTGATGGCAAATTTTGATGTTGAGTTGGAGATGGCAAATTGTGATGAGAGTTGGAAATGGCAAATTTGATTGGATAGGAGGGAGAGAAGACGAATTTGGTTTATGGGAGGAACGGGGAAGACAGTAGGGACGTTTGTTGATTTGTAAAGTAGATGTTTATGGGTAGTGTTGTGTTTTGTGGATACAGTAAGGGGTAAGGGAGGGGCAATGTAGGTTACCTGGTGGGGGGGGGGGGGGGGTGTACGGTAGGAACGTACCTGTCTCACCTGGTTCCCATGTGCCCCCAGTGTGCATCACCTGGTATTGCGTGCACTTTTGCGCCCTTACCACCTTACTCACTTGTCTTCTTCTTTTGTCTCCCACCTCCGAGGATCTGGCTTTGGGGCAGAGAGAGAGGAGAGAGAGGTGCTGGCTCTGCAGTTGTGGGCCTGCACTTTCGCTGCTTGCTGCCGGGATCGATATACCATATGGACCGCAATTTTTGTGGCCGCCCACCATGGACCGCAGTCTTTTGCGGCCAAGCACCACCCATTGATGGACCTATGGGTCAACGTGGCACCTATGCCATACACGTGAACCACTTTTAGTTGGCCCCCCTGACGGCCACAATATAGAAATGGATGCGGTTGGCGCCTTTCTTTATTTTTGAAAGAAGCAAGAAGGCAAGACCAGCGGCAGAACATCGGCCGGCTGCGACACCACCGGTTATTATTGAACACTGTATTGGTGCACCGGATGGTGCTGACTGTGAATGATGGGGTGGTGCTTTTGGGTGCTTGAATGGGGTGCTCTGCACATTATTAAAGGCCGTAAGGCCACAGGGCACTCGTGGGTTGGTGTATCGATGCTGGCATGCGTGCTCTCTCTATGCATAACATCTGCATGTGTTCCTCCAAAAACAGGTCCTGGATCGTAGTGTAAATATCAGCGTAGTCACGTGTAAATAATGCTCCCTACCGGCTGTATGTTTAGTTTGAGGATTCTTTCTGCGATTCGGTTATCCTGTGGGTGTGTTTCTGTGAGGAGAAGGGTGCAACGTCGCAGGGGGACATATTTACTCATTTGTGAACATCTGTAAAACTGTCGCACTCAGGGTTGAGTTAATAGTAGAGGGAACTACATCTGAGTGCCACACTAACGTAGGTAAAGATTTATCGGGTCGGGAAGCCCCGAGGTAGAGAAGGGTGCAATGTTGCGGATATGGGATTTGGCCTCCATCCATATCCGCTTGTAAATATTCCCCTATTTCCCCAATACTCCCCAACTATCCCCAATCCCCCATTCCCTAGTCCCATTGTCTGTAAACAACACTCTGTAGAGCCGACCTTCCCCTATTTCCCCCCTTAAATGTCGCATCCAGGTCCACCGCATCTCACGTAGACAACTATAGGACATCTTGCTAGTTATTCTTAGTCTATGTCAGTTAAGGACTCGTTTCCATTAATTCTGACTCTTCGTTGCACCAGAATGTGATTATATGGCACCTGTTAGGAAGTTTAGGACCTCCCAATACCTCCCCGCATCTCTTCCTCATGGAACTGAAACAGCAACACCAACGACAACAACAGCGGGGGCGGCGCGGCAGCGGCGCGGGGAGTGCGCGTCCTCACTCCGGCTTGGTTAGCCGCCATTGACCACGTGCTCCGACGGGGTTACCACACAGGGGCTGACTGTCAGCTCCTCGTCAAGGGCGGAGCCCGGTAACCCCCCCCCCCGCACCCAATAAGAAGCGGCGGACCGATTCCATCTGGGGCGGAGCTAACGAGCCGAGGGCGTGTCACTCCCCGCTGGATATACGCAGCGACTTACCGGAGGTGACGTCAGATGCGGCTCAGCTACGACGACAAGAGGACGCCACCTCCTAGCGCTGAAGGATACCTCCCGCCTCTCTGGACCGGACCGGGTCGATTCTGCTCCTGAGCTCAAGGTGCACCTTGAGCTATCAACTGCCTGCCCTTACTTGCCATCGATCCCTGTGTGAGTCAGTCTTGTCCCGTTTGTCTGTTGTCTGTCGGGGCTAAGATAAGACCGTGTATAAGTGCCCACCTTTCTGTGCTGTCCCTCTTGTGCCGTGTAATCTAAACGTTCCGCATATCCAATATTATATCCTCCTCCGGAGGTCTTGAGAACTGTACCCCTGGTGTCGTGTCATTTATCCCAGCCGTTGTGTCCTTTTCCTCCATTGATTTAGCATAGCACGACTTAGTCAACGTTCGAGTATAATCGGGTAAACTGTGCAGACGCGGTCATACCAAACCGCTCGGTAAACCAACATCTAAAACCGCGTCTGTAACAATATATATCTCGGCAATTTCCCGTATGTGGCGACATGTGAACGAAGTTATGCTCCTCTCTCCACATTATTGTGACGACGTATAAATTAAATATTTAATCGTGATGATTGTCATCAAATGGACGAATTTTTAATATATCTCGGCATTTTCCCGTCTGTTATTTCGGGCGGTGTATGACTGACCATGCCGCGATTTAAACAAAATATATATATCTCGGCATTTTCCCGTCTGTTATTTCGGGCGGTGTATGACTGACCATGCCGCGATCTAAAAAATATATATCTCAATGGACTTGAAGTTACAGGCCTTTGAGAATTCATTTCGTTCTATAAAGGGCAACTTCCATCGGATTTTCTTCCCGTTTTTTTTCAATCGAGTCTAAAACTATGTTAGCGACTGAAAAATGAAATGATATATCGAATTTGATTTGAAATAAAACTGTGTGAGAGAGGAAGACACCACGGGCCTACAAAACAGGCCTCAAAGCTATGCGAGTTAATAAAATGGTGGATATTTGTTTATATGAAGCCTCTCCCACAATGGGTGGAGCTATGGTTCCCAGAATGGGTGGAGCTTTGAGGTTTTGTCTTCCCTGCAAGAACAAGAACAAGAAGAACAACAACAACAACAGCAGAGGGCACTCTATTAGCAGCGTCTGCGACGCGGCTAAAAATTTGGCTAATGTGCCAAATAAAGAGATACTTCTGGAAAACGTCCAGAAGTTTAACACAGTACTGTCCGTGAATTGAGTTCGATATCAGTTTACATCACTTTCAAGGATCAATTTATTTGCTTCTAAATGTCAAATGTGGTTTTTGTTTCTTTTAAAGGTCACATTAACAAAATCTAGAATAATTTCAACATAATTCCAATGAACTTTTGGTTCTAAGTCATCTTGAAAAGTAAGTTCACCCCCGCAAAAAAAATATTCCATATTAAATGCCAAGTCTGTATATATACATATATGCTTAGCATTTATAATGATGCTCTGTTATATGCACCAACACTCTGTTATGAGTATGAAAATTAAGATGAAAAATAAAATAATTTTCAGGTTCACTATCATGCTTTCCTTTTTTGGCTTACAAAAGCAGTTTTCTTTTTTGGCTTACAATATCAAAAGCAGTTTTCAAAGTAGCAGAAGCTAAAGCCCCCAAAATTTTTTTGTGACGAAGTACTTGTGAAAATGAAAGACAGTGGAGACAATTTTCACAACTATTACAATCCAATGTGTGACAGTTGCCAGTGCCTCAGAGACTTGACACCCATTTATATTTTACATTATAATTACCTAAATCGTTTTTATCCCACCCTTTTTTTCTTTTACCCTTTCACAGAACCACCTCAGGTGGAGTTCCTTATACCACTGCACGACATCACGGTACAGGAAGGTGAACAAGTGACATTGAGCTGCACCTTGTCACAACTGGATGCTAATGTGTGCTGGCTATACGCTGGGAATCCCATCAACTGTGACAGCCGAGTGGACATCGCCTGTTCTGGTCCTCAACATATGCTCACCATACATGAAACGACAGTGAACGACACTGGGGAGATTACAGTCATGTGTGATGGTGTAGATAGCCATGCATACCTCCGCATTGAAGGTACGGGGGACTAAAAAAAATTAGTGTTTACTGCCTACAGAGAATAGTTTGGAATGTCATATTCAAAATGAAGACACCACTAACCTGCGTAACTGTCGAGTAGGCAGGGCTCAGGTACGACATTACAACCACCAATTGTTTAAACCTGGGAGGTCTTGGTTGAAGAAGACTTGGTGTATGAAACGTCAGACATGAGCTTTGCCTGTATGCTGGACAGCCATATATAGATTGTGGTACCTTCATTTTAAACAAACGATTTGTTTACCTACAATTCAACTGTTTGCATTTGTCACAAATTACTTACAATTACAATTGTGGAAACAAGGAATTGTGCAAAAACAAACATCTTAACAGCCCACCCTTGAGTTGTCAACGGCCACACACACAATAATTATGTGATGTAGTGGCTTACCGAGTATTTTATGGTCTCGCTAATGGCAGAGGTGTACACGCAGTTATTGGGAACAGAAACCGAATAATATTGATCGATAAAGGAAAGAGAGCCAACATTACGGCTAAATTCATGCAAGTTGAATTTTGACGTCAGATTGGGAGAGTTGATAAATTGGATACTTGCATTGCTTTAGATTAGACTGTCTAGTAAGTATGTAGAGCTATAACTTCCGCAGAAGAAGGCAGGAATGATGCATCATTCCTGCCAATACTTTGCATTGGCAGGAATGATGATCTGGGTGGCAGTCAGGCAGTTCGTTCTTTGTGGATTATGCGGTTTATATATACTAGGACGTGCCCGTACGTACGTGCTTGCCCGTACGTGCTTGCCCGTACGTGCGTGCAAAAAAACAACTTTGAAACCACGTGGCAGTAACGACCACAGAACCCCCCCCCCCCCCCCTCTATTTACATGAAATGGTTTGGTCCATTCGCAAAGCCAGTAACGACCACAGAACCCCCCCCCCTCTATTTACATGAAATGGTTTGGTCCATTCGCAAAGGCAAAGCGAACGGCTTGCGAGTACGGTGACCATACCTTGGGAACCACTTGTCCGATTAATTTCAAACCTTGAAAAGGCACATCCTCGGGTCCCCAGCAATATACCTGGCAAGTTTAAAGTATATCGGACCCGTGGTTGTCGAGAAACAGCGGTCACAGACAAACATACACACAGAGATTAGTGGAATTATAGATAGATATATAATATATATATATATATATATATATATATATATATATATATATATATATATATATATATATATATATATATATATATATATATGTATATATATATATATATATATATATATATATGTGCCGGGACGAGGACTTAGAACTTGGGACTCAGAGAACTCAGAGGACTCAGGGTAAAGGAGCAACGGATATATTTATTAGAACTCGATTACACAAGCTTGCGGAGAAGCAAAATGTCGCAGAAGGCTCACATGGAATGACCAACACTACTACAAGATGCTCTGAAATAATTCAATTAGAACTTGCTTTATATAAGGAATATCGGGGTTGGGTTTAGCTCATAAGATACAGAGACAGAATGGGCTCATTGGCCCTCCCACCATAGTCCCATCCTGTTGTTCAGTTAGTTAAAGGAAGTAAAGGAAGTATTAAAGGCCATTCATGGGTAAGCACAGATAAGGAGAAGGTCAGTAATATGTGACAACATGTTTACAACTTTCTGTATAGAAACTTGGGTTTGGGAAAGTACAAAGGGAGTGGACACTCATAAATGTGTCAAATGCAGGATATTGGCAAAGACACTGGAGGAGGCTGAGAGATAACAGCTGCAACCAAGGCCAGGAAGGGGAACAAGAGATTATGCCCACACAGGCCAAGAGCTCACAGGCACAGAACTCCTTATTAGGATATTACACATCCTCAATGCACAAGAAAGAACTAAGTATTATAAAAGAGTACAGAAATCAGTCAAAGCAAAACATATAATTGGTTATACTTGGTAATTGGTAAAGCAGCAAGGATCAACAAAGGGGGAGGGGCATTACAGCTCCCAGCATACCGCCCTTTTGGATCTAAGATACAAAGTTATCTACGAGCCAATCAAAGGCCTTTATTTCAAAACAAAGCAGAACCAAATCAAATCAGAAAAGTCATTCAACATATCACGCGAAGGCAGCCCAGCGAGCATGTCCCGTACTCAAAGCACCACACAGTACCCAGCAGGATGATTCGCGTCTGTATGTGAGTATGCAATATAAGTCCGTAAAAGTAGAGTGATCGAACGGCAATGATCACATGGCAGTGGCGGTACCAATGGCCAAATGATCAAATGGAACATCCTCCAATAGAGGTGAGATAGACAGTGTAAAAGATTCTCTAAACATACCACGCGGATGCAGCCCAGTGAGCATGTCTCGTACCCCAGGCACCACACCGTACTCAGCAGGATGACCCACGGGCAAGTGGGTGTAAGTGGGTGTATGTGGGTGTATGTGGGTGTATGATGTAAGTCAGGTGTAGATGGGTGTATGAGGTGAGACCGTAGAGGCATGAAGATCGAATAGCGCGTCAAATCCCCAACGAAGACCTCTGGTTCCACCGGGGTCCACAACCAGGAAGATCTCTGACCCACCCTTTGTCCACAGAGGTGCAGCCGGACTCCCCTCTGACTGGAGCTCGCCCAGGCTTCCCCAGGTGAAATCCTTGGAGATCTTCAGCGCTCAATCGATATTCATGTTCATGAGGTCTCTTACATGCTGGTGATCTGGGGAAGACACAACATCGTCAGTATCAGGTGGCTTAAACCTATGGCCATAAAACAAAGCATAACGATCCAAAGGAGGGAGGGCAACTTCCTTTGGGTCAAAGTCGAGGTCGTCCGAGGCGATGCTGCTTCCACCGCCGTTACCCTTGGACGAATCATCGAGACAGTCGGAGTCGGAACTCAGAGTATCTCCGAGGTAAAGCTTCTCACCATCCAGGCTTGGGTCTGCAGTCGGGTCCAGATCCAGGCCTGGGTCAGTGACGGTTGACTCACTGTGAGCTGGTGAGACATAAAGGTGAGCCCGGGAAACATAAAGAGGCAAAGCCTGCATTGTGACATAAACATCAGTCGGGGTCCGTGGCAAATGGCCCACATCATCATCAGTAACCTCGTTCTCAGGTGGCGTAGGCCTGCGGCGTCGGTGGCCAGCAACAGTCATAGCCTTACACATCGAGAAGAAACGAGCAGAGTCCCTTAGGAACTCGTTGGCATCAGCATGCGACATGTTGGGGTCCAGAGTAATCGGCCTCCTGGCAGCCTGAAATGCTCTGAGGTCCTCAATTGTGTAATCGACATCATTATCAGTAATATCAACAATGGAAGAACAATCTTCGGAAGCGGAGATCTCATTGTCGCGGCCCAGAGACTCGTTCGGGTCGTTGTTCCAGGATCCGCGATCTGCAGTCACTTTGGCGGCCGGTGTGTCGTCGGAGCCCGCAGCCAGCTTATCGATCAACACCATGGCCTTTTCTGTTGTCGTCTTCAGTGTCCATCCTGTGGTAAACTTTCTCACACACGCAAGGACTAAAGCCTTGATTATTATACAACAGACCACGATTCCAAGGACTATTGCCAGGGCGGTCAATATCCACTTTACTATCGTACCTGTCCATCCTTTAAACCAGTCAGTAAGCCACTGGTGGGAGGCTTCCCGATCCATTCGATCCCTTGTCAATATATGAGCACTCTCTCTTAACCTTATAATAGCAGCACTGACTCCTTGTGAAGGGTCAGGAATAAAAGTACAACATTTACCCTCAATTATCCCACATACCCCTCCTCGTTCTGCCAATAGCATATCTAACGCAACCCTATTTTGCATAACCATTGTACGCAGGTGGACAACCGTGTCCAACATTTCATCGTGTGCTGTAGCGGTGTCGTTGGCCACCTTTTCTAAAATTAACGCAATCTTGTCAATGCGGTAACTACTCATGGTCGTTCCAGCCCATGGGAAGAAGAAACCAACGGCTTTCTCCCAATCGGCGCCGTGTAAGGTGGTGGTGCCGTCGTCGTGCCAATAGGTGCTTCGTGGTGTCCTTATGAGTGCTGGGGTTTTATACAAGTGTTGTCGCATTTCCATTTCTGGGAAAACTGATCCTAAATAGCAAGTTCCTCCCCAATTATCAGGTAAATACGGGTAAGCTTTGTTTCCGCATACAAACATGGTCCCGTGCGGAGCCACTAAATGGGTGGTCATGCAAGTGCGAAGGTCTGGGATAGTGTTCGTCCCGTTTTCCCCTTCCCATGCCAACTGGAGGTATGTGAGGTTATGTAAGGGCGAACTTGTAACATTTACTAGCAGCGTGTGCTTCCCACTCCTAGGGTCCGCGAGAAGGGTATCACTACACACGGATTTGCCTACCATTACTTGGCCCTTTCCTTCTAAGCAGAGGGCCCCCCTTGCCGGCTTGACCCAAACCGGCGCCGGACGTTCCTCAAAGTGTCGAGGCTGGATGGGGGGAGAGTACTGGAAAACTCGTTTACACGCGGTTCCGTCAGAACCTTGGCTTGTCAGGGTCGTACTAATGCATTTGGTGTCTAGTGGCTTTGAGCACAAATCATTAAGTGATAGGGGTAACACTACCATTGGTATGCCTGCCGTGCTGGTGCGGGGAAGGTGCATACACATCCAACACTGTGTCCTATTCTGTACTGTGGCCATGTGCCGTGCGACCTTCCAGTATGTGTTCTCCTGTGGCTTCCTTCTTACTTCCTGGGCAGGCGGGGTTTTAATAACGTAGGTGGCACAACTAGGCCGTAAGTAGGGTTCAGTTCTATTTGGGATTAGCGTGCGAGGGGGCCATATTCCACATTCGAGTATCATGGTTGTATCCGGGCCAATGGGGGTATAATGCAATAAGAGGGTAGTATTCTCAATGCCTTTGCCCCATTGGTATCCGAGGGCACGTCGACCGCTTATGTTCCCTGTGTATGTTCCATTTTCCACTTGCCTGACCTTAGTCAGGACTAGGCGTGGTCTTGTCATGCGTGCCTGTGGTGTCTTATTGTGTACTACTATAGCTTCCCCCCATCTTACAGATAGCCACTTAAAGTTTGTTTCCAAGTTACAGCAATTCACCGCTATTTGGTCTCCCCAGCGAGCCGTTATATACTTGACGGGGTGGAGGGGAAATGTTGCGTAGTTGTCAGGTCCTGGGTATTTGGGGAGATCCTTTCTCGGTAGCTCGAAACGCAAGAGCCTATCCTTGGCAGGGGGTTTTCGGCAATTACCCAGAATTCCCATCACTGCGAACATCATCACCGCCCTTAGGAGACTGTAGTGCCCTAGACGGTGCATTGTCTTCAGCGGTGTCGGGTGCGGTGTCTTGTGTGGCTTGTGGTGCGGGAATGGACAACTTACAGTGAGTGGCGTGGATCCACGAAGGTTTACCCTCGCAGAAGACTGCCGTCGGTGTGACCAGTAGCACCTGGAATGGTCCCTTCCACCGTGGCTCCAAGGCAGCCTTGCGGGTGAAGTGCTTTACAAGCACCCAGTCGCCGGCCTGGAAGTCGTGGATGGCGTGGCCTATTGGTTCAGGCAGCGCCTCTCGTACTCGAGCATGGATGCTGCGTGCCACATTGGACAAGCCTATGCAAAATCTCAAAAGCATGTCATCCATTACTGGCAAAGCAAGGGTGGACATGTCCGTTGGTGCTGACACGGGCAAGCTCATAGGGCGTCCCATTAATATTTCGTGGGGAGAAAGGCCCGTCATGCGACCCGGGGTGGAACGGATGCTCATCAATGCAAGCGGAAGAGCCTCCGGCCACCTCAAGCCCGTGTCTGCGCAAACTTTCGCTAGTTTGTTCTTTAAAGTCTTATTCGTTCGTTCCACAAGTCCCGATGACTGTGGGTGGTAAACGCAATGGAAGGACTGTTTGACGCCCAATGCCTTCAAAATGCCCTTGACCACTTGCGCCGTGAAATGGCCCCCTTGATCTGACGAAATTATCTGGGGGATGCCAAATCTGCACATAAAATCCCGCACGAGGCGCTTCGCTACTGTCGGGGCATCGGACTTGACGCATGGGTACGCTTCGACCCATTTGGTGAACGTATCTACGATTACCAGCACATAGCGAAACGACATGCTTGGTTCCAATTCTGTAAAATCGAACTCGATAGTTGCGAACGGCCCACTTGGCGGGGGCCGTCCCCCGTCATGCGCATGTCTCGGTGGCGCCCCTCTATTGTGTTGCTGGCAAACCACACACGATCGACACACTTCGGACACAACTCGTGCCAGTCCTGGTGCCGCCCAAGTGTAGTCTATCTGGCCCATCACCCCCCTCTGGCACACATGACCATTTTGATGTGCCATGCGTGCCAGCCAAGGCAGTAAGGCCTGAGGTGCTATAGGTTTTTCATCAAGGGTCCACATTTCCCCTGGCCCAGGGCGCATCGCGCCTCGTTTGAGCCAGACTTCGTGTTCGGCCGTTGGCGCAGCGTTTTGTAAGTTTATGATATCGTCCTTAGTCGGTGTGGCGGGTGGTCCCACAGTCGGTATGTCAACAATCTGTGCGGATGTCTTTTGTGCTCGTGTCACCATCGGCATATTGCGTTCTACCTGTTGGTTGGCGGCCTTTCCTGCCGCCTCGTCCGCCCTTGCATTGCCCCGGGCAACGTCAGTGTCCGCCTTTTGGTGGCCACGGCATTTAATTACCGCAATAGCGCGGGGAAGTAAAATGCTTCGGAGGAGCCCTTCTACCAACGCGCCATTTTTTATCACTGACCCGGCAGATGTGAGAAAACCTCGCATCTTCCATATGGCTCCTTTATCGTGGACTACGCCGTGCGCGTAGGCCGAATCTGTGTAAATATTGACGGCAAGGCCTTCCGCCAAGCTGCACGCTCTGGTCAGGGCGCACAGCTCCGCCTGCTGTGCGGAAAATGTAGGTGGAAGACGCCCGCTTTCTACCGTTTCGCTATCCGAGCACACAGCGTACCCGGACAACAGGGACCCGTCCCATGCACGCCTAGCTGATCCATCGACATAATATGTACAGTCGGGGTATTCTAAGGGATGGTCCTTTAAATCCGATCGCACCGTGGAGACTAGCTGCACGACGTCGGCGCACACATGGGGTTCACGCTCCTCTGGGGTGGGCATCAGTGAGGCTGGGTTGAGTGTCGTGCAACGCTCGATCGTGATGTTGGCTGCAGTGATCAGTGCGGATTCATATTGCATTAATCTAGTGTTAGACAAATGCTGTGTGCTTCGCTGTAACAACAGTGAAGTGACGCAATGTGGTACCCGTAACGTTACTGGGTGTCCCATAACGATGTCCGCTGTCCTTTCTACTGCGTACCTGGCCGCCGCCACGGCTTGCAGGCACACCGGAAACCCTCGTTCGACCGGGTCTAACTTTTTACTAAAGTAGGCTACCGGTCGCTCCTTATCCCCATGGGTCTGTGTCAAAACTGACTGGGCGAAACCTCTCACGGCGTGAGTGTAAAGGGTAAATGGTTTCGCGTAATCCGGAAGTCCTAATGACGGTGCCGTGATCAACGCCCGCTTCAGCCCGTCAAAACATCGCTTCAATTCATCTGTCCATACCAAATAATCCAGGGCGGTTGCTTTGGTCGCCTCATACAGTGGCTTAGCTAGCAGCGCAAAATCAAGTATCCAAGTGCGGCAGTATCCCGTCATACCTAGAAAGCGCAGCATTTCTTGTTGCGTGCGAGGGCGAGGCAACGTCGTGATAGCGGTCACCCGTGCAGCATCCAATTCTCGTTTCCCGTGCGAGATGGCGTGTCCCAAGTAAGTTACAACTTTCCGCACAAATTGAAGTTTTGGTCTGCCTACTTTGTGGCCTTTGGCCGCCAAGGCCTTTAATAGGGCCATGGAATCTATTTCGCACGCCTCCTTAGAAGGGGAGCAAATCAGCAAATCGTCAACGTATTGCAACAACACTGACCCTCCCGTTAATTCCACATCCGCCAGGTCGCGGTGCAGCGCCCGGGAAAACAGAGTGGGGCTATCTGAAAACCCCTGAGGTAGTACTGTCCAAGTATACTGGCGCCCCCTATGGGTGAAAGCGAATAAGTATTGTGACTCAGCCGCGATGGGCACAGAGAAAAACGCAGAACAAAGGTCGATAACTGTGAAGTATGATGCGTCCGGCGGGATTGACATCATGAGGGTTTCTCCATTTGGAACTAGTGGGTGTATGCCTTGTATTACCTTGTTCACCTCCCTCAAATCCTGTACAAACCTCCATTTGTCCTTTGTCGGCTTCTTTACCGGCAAAATTGGTGTATTACATGGGCTGTTAGTTTCCACAATAATTTTCTGTTCCACTAGGGATTGAATTACTGGTGCTATGCCTACGTCGGCCTCAGGTCGTAGCTTATACTGTTTTACGTTTGGCAAGCGCATCCCTGGCTGCACTGATATCACTAGAGGTTCGGCGTCTCGCATCCGCCCAACCTCGCCATCTCTCTGAGGCCATAAATTGTCTGGCAGCTCCGCTAGGAGGTAATCCGACTCGCCCGGGTCCGTTAGCACTGCCCTCACAGGATAGGTGCCTTTGGGGGGCAACTCTGCCTCTTCGAACACTCCGTCCCTCCGTTCTGTCTTAATGTCAATTGAGAACCCTTCACCGTTTTCGAGCCGTTTCAAAGTCCAGCGGCCCCTCTTACACCGATAACCATGTAAGGGAACTTCTCGTAACCGTCCCACCATCCAACCTACACTTTCCGGTGGCCACCCTTTGGCAGTAGTGAGGGTAACATGGGCGACCGCTCCTTCGGGGTATTGGGTCAACGCATGCTGACTCGGGGTTAGGACTGCCTCAATTCCTATTCCCTCACGCCCGATCCATATCCGTGATAAGTGTAGAGGCGTGCATTTGCCCAGCTTTTCCTTAACCCTTTCCCGATAGTTCTCGTCCTCACCCGTTGCATCATAGTACGCAGTGCAATGGGGTGGATTATCCTTTAAGTCCTTTCTCGAAATTTGGTGCAGTTGCATCCAATCTCGCAGCACTGAACTGTCCAAACACACATTATCTATGATATATGTCCAAGTAGATAAAGCCCCTGGATCCAAGCGCCACCAATACGCGGTGGGGCCGGGACGAGCCAGAGCCGCCATCAACAAGTCGCGTTTAGACTCTGCGACGTCTACGAAAACTCCCTCCTCTGTACATGAGATTTGACAGCCCAACCGGCACAGTAAGTCCCGTCCCAACAGATTTGTCGGGGCGGTAGTGGTCATCAAGAAAGCGTGTTTAGCCTCCAGCGGGCCGCATGTTACTCGCACTTCCTCCGAAATAGGAAGTGTTTGGGGTAAGCCTGAAACGCCCAGTATTTGAACGTTCCTTGCCGTGGGGCGCAAAGATGGCAATTCCCTCTTGTTAATTGTGCTGCGAGTCGCTCCCGTATCGCCGAGAAATTCTAATTGTTTTCCCTCCACATCCAACGTCAAAATCGGTTCCTCTGCTGGTGTCATGGTCAAGAGAGGGCACTCCTTGGGCGACCCGCCAGCGTCCCGTCAATAGGCCCCTCTATTGTACTGCGGTGGACTATTGTACTGGGGTGGAAACCCCTTGCGAGCACTTGGGCAATCACGTCTCCAGTGTCCCATTTGCTTGCAATAATGGCACGGCTCCTGGGGAACCGACGGTGCGGAGGGCATAGGTCGTCCTACTACAGCGCCTCTTCCTCCCTGCCGGCGTTCTGGCGGCCCCCACTGGGACTGGTTCACTGGTTGCCATTGCGGCGGACCCCGAGGCGGGGCCCAGGTTCCCCTCGGTCCAGTTTGCATCCCACTATTGGGGGGTGGCCCAGGGGTTTGGAGAAGGGGTCTTGGTGGGTACCAGTTTTGGGAAGGGGGCCCTTGCCCAGTCCAAGTTTGAGGGTTTTGAGGAAGAGGGGGAAGAGGGGGTGGTATTGTCCATTGTTGTTTTACCTCGTCCATATTAATTATTCCAAAGTCTTCGTCCGTACAACCATCGCAGTGGCGGGTTTCGTGGTGGATCCACTCTCCGTTAGGGAATTGGCCCCTATAGAAAGGCGGACACCCCCTCCCTGGGTCCTCATCATAACCCCGGACAGGCCCCCACTTCTGGCACTGTTCGCGTATTTGGCTCTGACTCTGATCCCCTTTTGCATTTTGATTAAATTGAGCCCGTTTCTCCTGAACAAACATTTGCAATATTTCCTCCTTAATATCCTTTTTCTCCTCTAAGGAGGAGCCTGGGCATTGCTCCAGCTTGTCGCATAATTCGTTGGTTGTCATTCCCTTCCAGCCAAAGAGGACGGACTGTACCTGTTTCTTTAATATCGGCCGAAGCCCCTCGATTAAATATTGATTTACCAATGGTTGGGGTAGCCCTCCCAGCTGCATCGGACCCAGTCCTCCCCAGCGCGCGATGGCCTTTTCCAATCTTTCCCGGTAATCTCCAATTTGTTCTCCTGGTTTTTGTTTTATGGCCCCGATTTTTCCCCAATCGGGACCCCCTGCCGGCAACAGTGCCTCCCCAATGGCATCCAGCAGCCGGACCTTCAGTGCCTCCCATTGCGCTAGTGTTATCTGGCCCTGTCCTGCTGCCCTTGGGTTGACCGGCGGCCAATGTGCTCTGACTCTAGCCTTTTCCCATACTTTGGGTGGGAGCACAGATGCTCCCATATGAGTTATGTCTCGGTAGTCGCACTCGCCAGCTAAAAACCAATTTGACATGGTTGGCACTATCTGCCGTGGGTCCTCGATAAGCAAATGTTGAACCCTTTCCCGCATTACCGTTAAAGAGGATTCTTTCCATGGTACCCTTTCTCGAACCCCCTGACCTTGAGCATTGACTCCAATAGTTTGTACGGGGCACAATTTTTCTCCCTTTATTTCCTGACATTCCAATGGGGCGGTTGGTGAGGTCTCTATCCCAGTGCAACCTAACAGCGAGGGGTGTAGCCCATCCTGACCTATCGGTGGTGGGAACCCTGCGATGTCGGTCCCGTTATCTATCCCGTTAGCCCCGAGCTGTGCAAACAGGTTTCCCTGGCTTGAATGGTTCTGGGGGGTAACGGCCATTATGCCATGGGGTATCAAACCCTGGGGTAACTGGGGCGCGATGGTAGCGGGGTTGTAGGGAGGTGGTGGCGGGAGCGCAGAAAGGATAGGTGGTGCCTGAAACCCCGGGACAGGGCCTAGGTCTGGGGCTGGGGAGGGTAGATGGGTCACTACCTCCCCTCCCGCGGGGTCTGGGTTTTCAACGAGCGGCATCAGTCGCGCGTTGGCCTGCCTCTCTATTTCCTTAAGCGCTTCATCCTGCGTTTTATTTGCCTGCTTCCTCAGACCCTTGAGTTTTGTTACCTCAGCAGCCAAGCTGGCCTGTTTCGATTTAGCATGTCGCTTCATCGCTTCTTCCTTCCACCAGCCAAAGACTTTCCAATAGTCCGGCGGGAAGTGCTTCGTGGTCTGTTCAAACTTTTCTAATGCCTCATACAACACATCCAATTTTTCCAACGCAAAAGACCCTTCTTCGGGCCACGGTTCACCTAAGTCCTTAGTCAGCGCAACCCATGACTTCCCTGGTCTCGCAGCAGCATAGCCATACCTCCGAAACATGAAAAATGCTGGGGTATTTCTAAGCGGTTCACCTGCCTTTACAGTCTTATTACCCATCCTGTTACCCATCCTAGGAAAATTTAGTTTACCGACGTGGCCTTGTACTCGTGAGGATCGCCCGCCTCGCGGTACGGCCGTCTACCTAATTCTTGAGAGGCGCGCAGCCTTGTACTCGTGAGGATCGCCCGCCTCGTGGTACGGCTGTCTACCTACCTACTCCGTAGCCTTATATCCGTGAGGTTCGCCCGCCTCGCGTGATATGGCTGTCTATCCTTTCAATCTTACTTGAAATTCCGACGTCTCCCGGGTAGGCCTCGGATCGGGACGCCGCCCTTATCTTTACCCTTACAACCCAGAGATCTATCACCCCTTACCCTTTGGTACCCAACGTGGGGCACTATCCTCTTACGTAACGTTACCCTGACGAGTCCATAAACAGTCAGTTGCTCCGGGACCCAAGCGGTCCGTAATTAAATTTAGGTTCGTGGAACAGGTATGAACAGGGAACAGAACAAACGGCACCCGAGCAAGAGAGTGGTTCACAATTTGGGCTGACCCCAGGCTATAAAGGAAAAACAAAAGAAAACCACTGCTCACCTGACCCGGATCAATTGCCAGCGCTGGTCTCACCACTCACTTGCCTGGGACCGCGTCCCGGACTGCTCGACTGATCCCACTGCTGCCACCATTTTCCGGGACGAGGACTTAGAACTTGGGACTCAGAGAACTCAGAGGACTCAGGGTAAAGGAGCAACGGATATATTTATTAGAACTCGATTACACAAGCTTGCGGAGAAGAACTCGATCGGGGGATCTCGCGAGATCTTGGAGACGGCGGCAGCGATTCTCGAAGCTCCACACGGTCTCCACGTTTTTCGAAGTTAAGTCTGTTCACAATTGTATTTTGTCGAAACTGTATTTATCCTTCGTTGTGTGAAGTTATTGTGTGCAACTTTGGTTGTTTCTCGGTGTTTATCTTTCATAAATTGATCGTCTGTTTGCCGTGTCGCGAGCAAGGCCTTTGCCGCGTCGCGAACGATTTGAAATCGAAGTTAAGTGATTGTTCCCATTTGTATTTTCGTTAAAACTGTATTTATTTATGGTGTTGTACGTATAGTGTCCCGACGAAGATTTTTCGGTGCAAATCTTTCATACCTGTATTGAAAACCGTGTTAATTCGTGTCGTGTCTTGAGGCTTGTACAGTGTGCACTGTACAACCTTGAGGCTTTGTTTTTCTCTTTTCTCTCAGTGGTCCATCGTTTGTGATCCAATAACTTTCGTTCTCTGTATTCCCAGTCTTTTCACCCATAGCCTACTTCCTTGTGTAAATTTCAACTCAAAAAAAACAAACAAAAAAAAACAAACAACATTTCCTTCTCTGTTCTCATTCGTTTATTTCTTCTTATTCGTTCGTTCGTTCTTCGACCACGTGTTTCTCCCCCATTTCCCCAGATAGTTTTCACTCATTAACCTTCAATGTTTACACTTTCCCCTCAAGTTATGTATTCCGTCATATTTTATAACACCTTTTTCTTCCTCTTCTTTAAAAGGCTGCTTTCGACTTGCTCACCAAATCAATTCATCCCAAAAAAAATATCCATCTCCTATAGTGCCTTTTTTCTACATTCCCTAAACTCTCCTGCACTCCATCCTCCATCCAGCGTCCTTAAACGTATTTTTAACTCGAAGGTCACAAGAAACTCATTTTGCAATAAATGTTCGTTTCCCATAAATCGTACACTTTCAAAAATCCAATCTCACCCCTCCCCTCCAAATCTTCCCCATAACCCCTCCCCTCCAAATCTTCCCCATCACCCCTCCCCTCCAAATCTTCCCCATCACCCATCCCTTTCAAATCTCCCCCCTTGCCCCCTCCCTCCTAAACTGCCCCCTCACCCCTCCCCGCCAAGATGCCCCCTCGCCCCTCCCCTCCTAGACTCCTGCCTCACCCCTCCCCTCCAAATCTCCCCCATATCCCATCCCTTTCAAATCCCTCCCCTTGTCCCTTCCCTCCCAAACTCCCCCCTCACCCCTCCCCTTCAAATCTCCCCACCCTCATTGCTTCTCAATTTCCCCCCTCTCACTCCCCCTCCTCAAAGCGTCCTCCCCGCTTCTTCCCCCTTCAAACTCTCACCTCCATCTCCCCCAACCTTCTGCCTCGCTCTTCCCCCTCCTCAAATAACACCTCATTGTGGCTCACCCAATCACCATCAAACCTTTTGTCCGCCCCATCCTTCCCTTTCTCCGAGCTATTCTGAAATCTCTGACACACCTTCAACAGCTCTCCCTACCTCTTCCACCTCTTCCACATCTTACCCTACCCCTCCTCCCCCCTGTTCTGTATCTGATGCTCCCCCTTCCTCTTCATTAACGGTATGGACCTCAAACATCCGGGGCCTTCGTTCAAACTTAACTGATCTCTCCATACAGGTTGCTTCTGTCAAACCAGACGTGATCTGCTTAACAGAAACTTTCCTCCTTTATGATGTCTCTGATTCCATAGTATCTCTCCCGGGCTACTCCCTCCTCCGGTATGATAGACCTGAGCCTCGTCCTGGAGGCGGGGTTGCTATCTTTATCAAAAACTCTCTTCCTCACTCGCCCTGCACTGCACTCTCTCCACCTCACCCCCAGGAATACCTCTGGCTACGGCTTCCCCTTCGCTCCCACCTCTTGTTCATATGTGTGTTGTACCGTCCACCAAACAGTGATGACTCCATCTACATCTCGCTGTCTGATGATATGGACCAACTTCTATCTACTCATCCCAACTCTCTCTTCCTCATATGTGGTGATTTCAACTGTCATCATGCCAGTTGGCTGGGTGTGGGTACCTCTCTCACCAGCCATGGCTCCTCAGCAAAGGACTTCTGCGACTCACTGGGACTGACACAATCTGTCAATTTCCCGACCTGGATCTCAGTCAACGGAACATCTTCTCTTCTGGACTTGGTTATGACTAACTTCCCTGAAAATGTCTGCTGCTCTTCTTCTGCTCCGATCGGATCATCTGATCATGTCCTTGTTAAAGTGGACATCTCTCTGACCATCCTCAGGGAGCCTGCTCAGCGTCGACGAGTCTGGCATTTCACTCAGGCCAACTGGCACGGTCTTCAAGCAGCCATCAATCATCTGGACTGGTCTCCCATCTCTACCACCTCTGACATCAACTCATCCTGGGAATTCTTCCAAAGTAAATTGCTCTCTCTCATGCACAGATTTATCCCATCTCGTCTTCAGTTGTCATACCCTTCCTCCCGTCCATGGTACACGGAATCTTGTGGTGAGGCTGTTGCCCAGAAACAACTTGCCTTCGTCTCCTGGAAAGCAAATCCAACGGAAGGAAATCTCATTTCCTTTCACAAAGCCCGAAACAAGTGTGTGTCCACCCTCAGGAGAGCCAGGAAACAATATCTCTCCGTTCTCAAGACCGAACTCTCTTATCTGTCTCCCTCTTCCAAATCCTGGTGGCGTCTGGTCAAATCCGTTTCTGGTGTTTGTTCCCCCTCCATCCCCTCCCTTACCTCAAACGGCTACACAGCTGACTCCGCACGTGAAAAAGCTGAATGCCTCAACTCTGTGTTTGCCTCTAAATCTTGTGTCCCAAACCCATCCCTCTCTGTACCCACCATACCCAGTCGTACCCTGCTGCTCCTGGACTCCGTGTCCTTTCCTCCTGACAAGGTGGAAAAGTTTCTGTCAACCCTCGACTCTGATTCTGCAACTGGACCCGACGGCATCAGCCCACGGGTCCTAAAATCCTGCTCTGCTGCTCTATCTCACCCTCTCTCTGTTCTCTTCACCCTCTCTTTTGCTCAAGGTCAACTGCCATCTGCTTGGAAATCAGCCAACATCACCGCTTTGCACAAAAAAGGTGCAAAAACAGACCCTAGCAACTACAGACCAATCAGCCTTCTCCCAATTATCAGCAAAGTCATGGAATCCATCATTGCTTCGGATATGAAATCTTTCCTCTTCTCCAATGGCTTGATCTCTGATCATCAATTTGGTTTCAGACCAGGTCACTCTACTCTGGACATGCTGCTTCTGCTGTCTCAACAATGGATGGAGGTCCTCAATGCCAAACAGGAAATTAGAGCTGTCTCCCTCGACATATCACGTGCCTTCGACACGGTCTGGCACCCCGCTCTGCTCACCAAACTCTCCTCCTTTGGTATCCATGGAAATCTCCACGCATGGCTGGCGGACTTCCTCTCTAGTCGTCGTCAACGTGTGGCCCTGAATGGGTTTCTCTCATCTCCTCTTCCTGTTCAGGCTGGAGTTCCCCAAGGCAGTGTTCTGGGCCCCGTGCTTTTTCTGGTCTTCATCAATGATCTCTCTGACTCTCTCGAAAATCCTCTCTATCTCTTTGCTGATGACTCCACTCTCTGCCGCTCCATTCCTCTTCCCTCAGATCGGCAGTCTGCTGCCTCCTCACTCTCTGAAGACCTGGACAAAATCACAGACTGGTCAAACAAGTGGAACATGTCTTTCAATCCTGACAAATCTCACACTCTTACTATGTCTCTCCGAAAAGATCGACTGGACAACCCTCCCATCTACTTTCTCAACAATCCTCTCCAAGAAGTTCTGTCGCTCAAGATTTTGGGTCTCACTATCTGCCATGATCTTTCTTGGGAAAACCACATTTCCAAGCTGGCCTCCAAGGCCAGTCGCCGACTGGGCATCCTCCGTCGTGCGAAGTCCTTCCTCGGCACACCTGAGCTCCTCACCACATACAAGGCTTTCATCCGCAGCTCGATGGAATACTGTTCTCCCCTTTGGGCCGGTGCTCCTGCCTCACACCTAGCTCGGCTTCACGCTGTTGAAACCAGAGCTTTCAGAGTTATTGGAATCTCCCGCGATGAAGCTATCTCTGAGGGCCTTTCACTCACTCACCGCAGGCAGGTGGGTGGTCTTTCTGTCTTCTACCGACTCCTCTCCGGCCTTGCACCCCCAGCTCTCTCTGTGCTCTGTCCCCCAAATATTCCTACAGGTCGCACAAGATCTGCCAGCAACCCTCTGATGGTTAAACTGCCGAAATCTCGGCTCTCTGCTCACCTTCACTCTTTCATTCCTCTTTTCTCCCGCCTCTGGAACAAACTCCCTCACTCCCTTCAATCCCACTCCTCCCTCCAGGTCTTTAAAACAGCTGTTCACCACCATCTCTTATCTTCCCCCATCCAAAACCTTGATCTTTTCTACCCCCGCTAATTCACCCCAGATCCACCTTGTTTGAAATTCCAACTTCTTTCCTGGAAGTCCTGGCAGTGTCCATATGTTTTATACCTCTCCCACCGCCCCCTTCCCATGCCCCCCCCCCCCAAAGCCCTCACCCTCTCTCAGATCTCTCGATGGCTCCATGTCTCTCGGTCCCTGCTCTCAAATGTTGTGTTTGTGTCCTTCCCCCTCTCTCCCCATCTTGTCTACCGCTCCCGATGTTATATGTTTTATGTGTCGGTTTGTCTTTCGGTGTGATTAATGTTCGCTCTTTCACGAGCCTCGATATTGTATACAAAAAAAGAAAAAAAAAAAAGAAAAAAAAAAAAAAAAAAAAAAAGGAAAATGTCGCAGAAGGCTCACATGGAATGACCAACACTACTACAAGATGCTCTGAAATAATTCAATTAGAACTTGCTTTATATAAGGAATATCGGGGTTGGGTTTAGCTCATAAGATACAGAGACAGAATGGGCTCATTGGCCCTCCCACCATAGTCCCATCCTGTTGTTCAGTTAGTTAAAGGAAGTAAAGGAAGTATTAAAGGCCATTCATGGGTAAGCACAGATAAGGAGAAGGTCAGTAATATGTGACAACATGTTTACAACTTTCTGTATAGAAACTTGGGTTTGGGAAAGTACAAAGGGAGTGGACACTCATAAATGTGTCAAATGCAGGATATTGGCAAAGACACTGGAGGAGGCTGAGAGATAACAGCTGCAACCAAGGCCAGGAAGGGGAACAAGAGATTATGCCCACACAGGCCAAGAGCTCACAGGCACAGAACTCCTTATTAGGATATTACACATCCTCAATGCACAAGAAAGAACTAAGTATTATAAAAGAGTACAGAAATCAGTCAAAGCAAAACATATAATTGGTTATACTTGGTAATTGGTTAAAGCAGCAAGGATCAACAAAGGGGGAGGGGCATTACAGCTCCCAGCATATGTATTATATATATATATATATATATGTATATATATATATATATATATATATATATGTTATATATATATATATATATATATATATATATATATATATATATATATATAAATATATATATATATATATATATGTATATATATATATATATATATGTATATATATATGTATATATATATATATATATGTATATATATATATATATATATATATATATATATATGTATATATGTATATATATATATATATATATATATATATATATATATATATATATATATATATACGGTATATATATATATATATATATATATATATATATATATATATATATATATCTATATATATAAAGTAGAGTTGGCCTCTATCTATGATCTCTAAGATCTCGAGAACCCGTGGACGGATTTGCGAGCGGAAAGTACTGTTCGACTCGGGATGGTCCCAGGAATGTCACAGAGACATAAACATTTAAAAAATTCGGGTTTTAAAATTAGCGTATTATTAGCACTAGCAGAAGAGAGAGGGATTCGAAGGGAGGGAGCGCAGCGCTTCTAGCGCTTCTGACTACAGCACACCTTAAAATTAAAAAAACTTCGGGTCTACAATCTCTAAGATCTCGAGAACCCGTGGACGGATTTGCGAGCGGAAAGTACTGTTCGACTCGGGATGGTCCCAGGAATGTCACGGAGACATAAACATTTAAAAAATTTCGGGTTTTAAAATTAGCGTTCCCTCCCCTCCTCTTCCCCCTCCCCTCCTCCTCCCACTCCCGTGCAAAGCCGGGTACCTCTGCTAGTATATATATATATATATATATAAAATATATATATATATATAAAATATATATATTGTTACCGGTACGCGGTTAAGGATGTTATATTTGCCGAGCGGAGGCTCCGCGACCGAACAGTTGTTCCCCGACTAAACCCGATTCACCCAATCGTTGGCCGTATCGCGCCACCGCTATTCAATCGGGAAAAGACTAAGACGACGAATGCAAAGAAGAAGAAGAAGACGTACAGAAGAGTAACGGGGTTTATTATTATTTACACACACATAAGCAAAAAGAGCAGTCACGTTTATTTACAGGGGACATGAGATGCAGGTGACACAGTGAAAATTACTAGCTTACACAGACTTAGTTACTACCCAGGACAGCACGAACAAAACAAACTCACGTAGGCAAAATGGGGAACTTGCAGGCAGGAATGGCTGGAAAGGATGAGCAGGTGTGATCACAGGGCACAGCAAGCAGGTTCACTCCGGGCGGGAAGCGGGGAGCCGGCAGCTCCTTGTATACCGCTTTACAGCGCACACCGTCAGGGCTTCACGCGGCTGGTTGAAACGGGGCTGCACTCCTCTGTTGTATCTCTCGTGTAGCTTGTTTCGTAAAAGCTCCTCGGCTTCTCTTGGACCCTTTCTTTTGTCGTGTCCCTCTCCACGCAGCTCAGCTCGTATTTTTCTTCCTCTCACTTCCCTTCCAGCGCGGGTCTCTCCACGCAGCTCAGCTCAGCCTTTCTCTCACTTCTCTCCAGCTCATCTGCGATCTCAGCTCCCTTCTCGCATACGGTTAGCGCCGGTCTGACACGCCCTCTTCGGTTTCGGTACCGCCCTCTCCCCCGTGCTCTGTTTCGTGACCTTGTATGGTAATCCCACGGGCTTGTCTCCTTGTTTGGGCATCGCGCCGACGGCACGCCCCTCGTGGCGAGCCACGGGCTTGTTTCCTTATTTGGGCATGGGGCTGCACAGCCCCACCCTTCATGGCGCGCCCTGGGCTTGCCTCTCCCTGGCGACCCCGCCCCTCCTGTTCAAACAGAGCACGGAGCACATTTTCACTATAGCAGCGAATTGAGAGGGCATGCACCCCATGCTTGTGAACTGCTTTACCCACAGATGGAGAGTTTGGCTGGGAAATGGAATTATTGAAGGGGAGCTATTCTCAATTGATTCGGTGCAATGGAGTGTCATTCTAATGGAAGACAAGGCCTTACTCTAAAACACATAATAAGATATAAGCTACTGAACAAGGGTTTTATCGTGTCCTGCAATGTGGTGTTTATGGAATTAACTACCAAGACGCCCTTTTTACCTTTATACAACTCTGGAGGCAGGAGGGGCCATATCCAACCAAGGTTACACAACAATTTACCACTACAATACACACAATCAAAAAAATGCCATCCTCATATCCGCAACACTGCACCCTCCTCCTCTTAGGCACGTCCCGGGCCTATAACTTTAATTTAGTGTGACACGTAGGTGTAGTTCCCTCTACTTTTAACCTGACCCTGAGTGCGACAGTTTTAAAACATAGATAAATATGTCCCGCTGCTCCATTGCACCCTGCCTAACAGACTCACGCCCACAGTTAACCGAATTGCGGAATGGTCTTCAAACTATACACTGACGGTGGGGAGCATTATTTACAATTGACGCTACTTTTATTTACAAGACTAACCCAGGACCTGTAATTGTTCTTTCTGGGGGGGAGACAGTCTGCTCTGCATCAATGCACCATGAAAGCACCCTAACGCACCAACACACCCTCAAGCACCAATCGGTGCAGTCATCACTGTTCATCAATGTTCATGAATAAAAATAACCAAACAACCCCTAACCCTGCAGGTGGTCTCTTGCTCTTCGGCTCCCTCTGCTGGCTATTATTATTTCTTCCAGTTGTTGTCTTTTTCTCTCATTTTCTTACTGGCGGCCTATTTGCAATAAAGTGTGCCCAACGTGTCCATGTTTATTTATTTTATTTATGGCCCACAGGGCCGACTAGTGTGGTTCACCTGTGGGGCATGGGTGCCCTGTGGCCAAGGTCCGCCAGCAAGATTTCGGGCCTTCATGGCCGGTTCCAGCAGAGGGGCCATGCCCCAACCCATGGGGTCCATCAGTGGTGTTCGGCCACTGACATATGGTCCATAATGTGGTGCATCGATGCAGACAGCTGGTTCTGGGAGTTCCGGGCACACAATGGCCGACTCACGCACGCTCCCCTCGGCGCCCAATGGCGCACAGGTCATGTGGGAGACAAAAGGGGGAAGACAAATGAGCGAGGGGTAAGGTCACAAAGGTACACATCAAACAAGGCAATGCAGGGCGAAATGCGTACGGAGAGCGAAGTGAGAAAGCTCGTCCCTACCGTACGTCACCCCCCCTGTCACCTACACTACCCTTGCCCTTACCCCATATTTACAAAATCTACACATTTACAAATTCGTCACTACTGTCACGTCTTCCCCATATTTCTTCTACACCAAATTCGTCTCCACAATCCCTCTAGCCAAAATTTGCCATCAACAAATTCATCATCAATCCTCATAAGGAGGAAGAGATGGAACATCAAGCACAATGTCACACCCATGTCATGATGCGTGTCACATTCCAAACATTTGCACAGTAAAATAACAAAACTTGGCATGGTGTGGAGTACCTGTCACCTCAGGTGAGTGCATGTAGATGGTGCAAGGAGATTCTTCATCCTAACTATCCTCTAAATGACTTTAACACACTTTACACTACCCGGGGTCTCTCCCTGCCAATCCATTGGCCAACTTACACTATGGGTTCTAAAAACCAATTCCCATTGACCAATCTGTGGTGCTTCTCAATTTGGGGTCTCACTCCCCCGATTCATCTCCCGGTGCCCTTGCACAATTTCTGGGCTGAGACGTGTAGCTCTCCCAGCAGGTCTACCCTCCTGCACACCTCCACCACTGTAGTTGCCACCCGAGCTTACCTGCTCCTTAACCTAACCTATCTACTGGGGAAGGCCCCTCCTGGCTCTGTCACCCCTTGGTGCCCTCTGGCACTGGGCTACCCGGGTCCGTCCTCCGGATCCTCGGGCCCCATTCACAACTACCGGCTCCCAGAGCCCACCTGCGGCCTCACCTGGCCGACATCCTCACAGTGGTGGAGTGCCCAAACCAACTACACACACTAACAGGCTACACGCCCAGCCATTTCCACAACACTAATGCACCCATCCAAATACCATTCTCTCACCCGCACCACAGATGCCAATATCCAACCACAATTTACCTATACCCTCTACCTAACACTTACACTACCCGCCCCGGGTATCCGTGATGGGGGTCCACTCTTCCCCCATTCACACCTTCGCACCATCCACTCCACTCCACAATTTCCACCATACTCACTCCACGACCATCCATTCCAATACTCCATATATTCCAGACCATTTATTCCACACACCTGTTCCTCATTCACCTGTCGTTGCACACCTGCGCACTCTTACCTGGTGCCACCTGCACCCTCCTCCTCTTCCTGGACCATTTGGTCAGCACCACACCCATCACCATCACTCCCTCATACACTGCTCCATACACCTGTTCAGTTGCACACCTGTGCAATCACACTACTACTCACAATCACAATCAGTTACTCATACCCTGCTCAATACACTTTCGATCCTCACACACACGGCATCATCTCATCTAACTACTCCCCTCTGAAACTTGCGCTTCCCAGTCGCCCCTTTAATCTATTGCGCTCCCTCGTCATTATCATCCACACTAATCTACCTGCATCCCCACTACAGGTATCAGTCACTACCTAACCTTAACGTTACCTAATGTCAATCTCTAGGGCCCTACACATTATCCAAACCCTCCCTCGGTGAGCTTACACTGCCATAAACCCCATAAACTAGTGCTCCTTTGACACCCCGTTGTGAGGGATGACAGTGTTGCCATCCCACCACATCGGGGAGGTCCCACTATCAATTTTGCTCGTCCAAATTCCAACCAATCAAAAATTTTCTATTTACTGCCAATTCTACTCACTATTATAAATTTCGTATCAAATCACTATCACCATCATCACAGTCCGCTATATCCTAGCCTCGGTGCGTCATGACATCATTTGAAGCCGAGTAATGAATTCGGGTGGTTTGGTTGCCTGCAGGTTGAATCCGTCTGGCTTTCGGTTCAAGGGAGGTGGTTTGGTCGGGCCGAGATTCCACGCACCATCTCGGCGCGGTACCTTACGGTCCTGGGCCCGATGGCTCAATCTCCCCCGTTCGGAACCCCGTCCCCATGAGGGGGCACCGTTCCGCTTCCTCCCACTCGCCCTTGAACCGGACCGGTCGCCTCGCCCGCCAAGGCCCGGACTCGACCGTGCGGAGCGGGGCCAAGCCCGAATCGGCAACGACGCTTCGAAGAGAAACGACGCAGCTTCGATCCGCGCCGGGCCCTGCATCCAACAAAGCACACCGCGCCCCGAGTGCTCGCATCGGCTATCCGTCGCCCTAACCGCTAACCCGGTTACCGTCGATGCTTCACCTGCATGCTCGCACGCATACGCTACCCCTTTCACCCTCACCAAACCCGGCGTTCCAACGCCGTCCGTACATTCCACCAACGTACTCCCTGTTACACACCACACCTCTCGCGCACACTCACCGTTCGCACACTCTTTTAACACACCTCGCGCACCATCTTGCGCACTCTCCCTTGGTACGTACTCCGTACCACTCACCACCATGGGCGTGCACCCTTGCATCCACCCACTAACGCGCTCACATGGGCTCTCCCACACCCGTGCCATGACCAACTCAGGTGTGCTTCCTCGCACCCCTCAACCATTCCAAGCGTGCATTCTCGCACCCGCTCCACCACCAACTCACTCCTCGTGTCACACTCCGTACACCCCGACGTGCATTCTCGCTCGCACTCGGTTTCACTCCCACACTTTATAACACGCCCACTCGCCGACGCACACTTTTTTTTCACACGCGTGCCATTTCCACTCACACGGGACCCTTCACCAACGCCCGGGTGCCATATCGATCCCAAGCGTGCGAAAATTCTTTTGTCTCCAAACATCCTCTTACAAAATCTCCCCGCACAATACACAGCACGTCTCACCTTCGGGGTTCTTCTTCCTCCCTGCACCAAAACCTGCACACTCTTTATTTGGTTAGTGAGCACACCATTATGAGTTGAGCACCGACCTTGTACATTTTCCATTTCTCCCTGCAATTCCCGGGCTACCTCCGTCATCTCTTCAATTTTAATTCCCAGCACTTTTTCTTTATTCACCTCGACGACCGCTGGCTTTAATAAAACACCCTCCTCTACCTCAGCGGTCGCCGGCTGCTCCAAACCCCGTGTCGCGATTTCTACCCCGGTCCAGTTACCCGTGCTTTTCTCAACTTCGTTCACCCAGTGCTTCTTGACCCGCGTTACCTCGTCGTGCACCCTTGGGACCCCGCCCGACTCGCGCCTCATGTCCTCCATCATTTTTTTATTATCCCTTTTTGCCTCTGCTATCCGTTTTTCCACTTCACACCTGGATTCCTCCCTCAATTTTTCCAGATCACACCCGGATTCGTCTGACATGGCGTCCCTCTTCCAATTATACATTGACTCTTCCATAGAGGCCCTCATTTGTGCCAGAAAATGCACCCAGTTCATCGGCGCCACGGGCGCGACCGCTGCGGTCACGTGCGCGGCGCCATTTGGTGCTGCTGCAACCTCGTGCGCAAAGGCGCCATTTTGCGCGCCCGTAACCTCGTGCGCGAGAGCGCCATTTTGCGCGTCTGAAACCTCCGCAACCACATTGCCATTTTTCTCCTCCTCTCTTTCCTCCACATACATTTCCCCGAGGTCCTGGGTCGATTCTACCCCGTTTATCTCTCCCACCGACATCCCGTCGCCTTGACCAGCCATGGCGCGATTTCAAAATTCGGGTTTTTCTTTAAAAATAAAACAATTTCCAGCAGCTCGTAATTTTGAGCGCATTAAGCGCGCTTCGGGTCCGATCCGACACTCCTGACACCAATTGTTACTGCCAATAACACAATTGGTGTTCCAAAATTTGGGCTAAATAAATTTAGTCCTAGGTTCGAATCCCACCTCCTGACTACCAATTGTTACGGTCCGCGGATAAGGATGTTGTTTGCCGAGCGAAGGCACCGCGGCCGAACAGTTGTTCCCCGAATAAACGCGATTCACCCAAACGTTGGCCGTATCGCGCCACAGATATTCAATGTGGAAAAGACTAAGACGACGAATGCAAAGAAGAAGAAGAAGACGTACAGAAGAGTAACGGGGTTTATTATTATTTACACACACATAAGCAAAAAGAGCAGTCACGTTTATTTACAGGGGACATGAGACGCAGGTGACACAGTGAAAATTACTAGCTTATACAGACTTAGTTACTACCCAGGACAGCACGAACAAAACAAACTCACTTAGGCAAAATGGGGAACTTGCAGGCAGGAATGGCTGGAAAGGATGAGCAGGTGGGATCACAGGGCACAAGCAAGCAGGTCCACTCCGGGCGGGAAGCGGGGAGCCGGCAGCTCCTTGTAATCCGCTTTACAGCGCACGCCGGCAGCTCCTGGTATTCGGCTTTACAGCGCACACCGTCAGGGCTTCACGCGGCTGGTTGAAACGGGGCTGCACTCCTCTGTTGTATGTCTCATGTAGCTTGTTTCGTAAAAGCTCTTCGGCTTTCTCTTGGACCCTTTCTTTTGTCGTGTCCCTCTCCACGCAGCTCAGCTCGTATTTTTCTTCCTCTCACTTCCCTTCCAGTGCGGGTCTCTCCACGCAGCTCAGCTCAGCCTTTCTCTCACTTCTCTCCAGCTCATCTGCGATCTCAGCTCCCTTCTCGCATACCGTTAGCGCCGGTCTGACACGCCCTCTTCGGTTTCGGTAACGCCCTCTCCCCCGTGCTCTGTTTCGTGACCTTGTATGGTAATCCCACGGGCTTGTCTCCTTGTTTGGGCATCGCGCCGACGGCACGCCCCTCGTGGTGAGCCACGGGCTTGTTTCCTTATTTGGGCATGGGGCTGCACAGCCCCGCCCTTCGTGGCGCGCCCTGGGCTTGCCTCTCCCTGGCGACCCCGCCCCTCCTGTTCAAACAGAGCACGGAGCACATTTTCACTATAGCAGCGAATTGAGAGGGCGTGCACCCCATGCTTGTGAACTGCTTTACCCACAGATGGAGAGTTTGGCTGGGAAATGGAATTATTGAAGGGGAGCTATTCTCAATTGATTCGGTGCAATGGAGTGTCATTCTAATGGAAGACAAGGCCTTACTCTAAAACACATAATAAGATATAAGCTACTGAACAAGGGTTTTATCGTGTCCTGCAATGTGGTGTTTATGGAATTAACTACCGAGACGCCCTTTTTACCTTTATACAACTCTGGAGGCAGGAGGGGCCATATCCAACCAAGGTTACACAACAATTTACCACTACAATACACACAATCAAAAAAATGCCATCCTCATATCCGCAACAATATTATATTATATATTATATAAATTAATATATTATATAAATTATATATTTATATTATATTTATATATTATATATTATATATTATACATTATTTATATATTATATATTATATTTATATATTATATAAATTTATATATTATATAAATTATATATTTATATTATATATTATATTATATATTATATTATATTTATTCATATATTATATATTTATATATCTATCTATAATTCCAGTAATCTCTGTGTGTATGTGTGTGTGTGTGTCTGTGTGTCTGTGTGTCTGTGGCCGCTGTTTCTCGACAACTACCGATACCGGTCCGATATACTTGAAACTTGCCAGGTATATTGCTGGGGACCCGAGGATGTGCCTTTTCAAGGTTTGAAATTAATCGGACAAGTGGTTCCCAAGGTATGGTCACCGTACTCTCAAGCCGTTCGCTTTGGCTTTACGAATGGACCAAACCATTTCATGTAAATAGAGGGTGGGGTTCTGTGGTCGTTACTGGCTTTGCGAATGGACCAAACCATTTCATGTAAATAGAGGGGGGGGGGGGGTTCTGTGGTCGTTACTGCCACGTGGTTTCAAAGTTGTTTTTTTGCACGCACGTATGGGCAAGTTGTGTGATTATGTCTGAAAGGGGGAAACGTAACCACAGCACGAATAATGCTGAATGATACCTCATTTAAAAGGACTGAACCCAAAAGGGTAAAATTATTAAATAAATCTCCCACCACCCCCCCCTCCCCTCCCTTCCGATGCCTCCTCCTCCCCCCCCCCCCCCCAAGTCCTCTTCCTCCCACATATCTCCCGATGTCCCTGTTCTCTTCTGTTGTACTTGTGTGCTTCCCTCTCTCTCCCCATCTTGTCTCCCGCTCCCTTTATCTTATGTTTTATGTGTCAGTTTGTCTTTTTGTGATTAATGTTAGCTCTTACACGAGCCTCGATCTTGTATACAAAAATTTTTTTTAAAAAGAAGACTAAAAAAGGAATGAAGGAACTGTTCCCTCTTCTCCCCCCCGCCCCCACCCCTACTCCCGAAATTAAATTAACAACGAAACATCTTAAAAAAAAAAATTCACAATGTCGTAAGATGATTATATATTTACCGGCAATCAGATCAAAAATATGTGATGGACATACAAACATACATTACATTTTGAAGTTAGCTAAATTATCTCACCACCTGGATGGAAATAATAATGGCTCGAATAATTTTTGCCCATCGACGTCATGAATCATCATTTCGAGTCTCCAAATGATCCGTTGAGCCGTTTCAGAGGAGTCGGGAAAAACGAAAATATGTTAATGGGCCCACTGCTTGACTGACTGAAGGATATTTTTCTGGTTTTAATAGCTCATCTCTACTTCGTGATCATATGCGAGCTAAAACGAGGGGTGATAAGAGAGAAAAAGGAGGGTACGAGTGTTGGAATACAGGAGGGAAATGACGTTTGAAAGAGGTAGGTCAAGGAGGAAGTGGACATGGAGAATGTGGGATATTTAATCTATATTAAGCAAGTATTTAAGTAACATAATTGATTCATTCACAAAATCTAACCAGCTGTCCGATGTGCTTTGCAGAAGCACCGGTGACGTTTGAACGACGCCTGGAACCCATAGCAGCCAAGGAGGGAGACACGGTACATCTCCGCGTCCAATTGAGCCGTCCTGGAAACCATGTGATCTGGACCAGGAACGGGAGCCCGGTGTTGCCAATGGAGCACCTCTCAATGGAAATTGATGGCCGGGAGGTCTGCCTCAATATTCGTCAGCTAATTTTTGAAGATCGTGGTATCTATGCGTGTGAGACAAATCACGACCACACACGTGCCAGACTCAGTGTGGAACGTAAGTTTCCATTGGTAACTTAGTTTGCTAAATGAAAGTTAGTTCCCTGTCTCTTCATTGACAAAGTTTAGCAACACGTGCCTTGATTGTTCCTACTGAGCTCACATTTTCTGACATTTCCACCATATCTTTGTTTGTTTATTTCCTCTTCTTATCCTGGTAAATCCCCAAAAATCTTATTACGTCATTGTTGATGAAAGCAGTACTGTAATTTGAGTTATTCAAAATCTGTAATTTCAAGATCATTGGAATCTCTTGTAATGAAGTTGAGTCTATGGATCTTCTTCTCCGAAACTACAAATACAATTTTGCTGAAACTTGACCACAACCTTCATCACCTGTGATCTACTAAAGTTGGTTCACGGCATAAAATGGGAGGTTTTAAGGGGGTGTAACGGGGCTCTTGACCCCCCAAAATAGGTATTTTCTTTCTTCTGCGAAACTACACACAATTTTGATGAAGCTTGACCACATCAATCATTCAAGTTTGTTCACGATATTTAAAAAAATCATGGATTTGCCCCCCAAAATAGGTATTTACCTTCTTCTCCATTACATATTTTGTGGGTCATCCTTGCCTACCAATGGTTCCCTGGTTCTAACAGGTAAGCCCAGGGGCATTGGCACTATTTTTATTTTTGTCAGGAATGCATTCCCCTTTAATCATTAAGCCAATGGGATTCTGCGGCATGTGATGAGGGGTTGCTTGCCCCACCCCTTCCTCACTCCCCCCCCCCTCTCATAGCTCCTCTCATCCTCCCCCCTCCACCTCCAACCCTCCTCTTTCCCCCTCCTCTCACTTTCTCCCTCCCAGAATGTATAGAGATGTGTGGTGAGGCATCGCTCCCACCCCCTTCCTTGCTCTCCCCCCTTCCTTGTTCTCCCCCCTTCCTTGCTCTCCCCCCTTCCTTGTTCTCCCCCCTTCCTGGCTCTCTCCTCTCTCGCCTCACCCCCCTCCTGTCTCTCTCCCTCCCCAACCCCCTCCTCTCACACCTCTCTCTCTCCCCACTCTCTATCCCCTCCCTCCCTTTCTCCACTCCCCTCTCCCCTCTCTCTCTTCTCTCTCTCCCCTTCCTCTCTCCCCATCCCCCTTCCTCTCTCCCCATCCTCCTCCCTCTCTCCCCCACCCTCCTCCAGGCTCTGTTCCTCCCCAACCCCCTCCTCTCTCCTCTCTCTCTCTCCTCTCTCTCTCCCCTCTCTCTCTCCTCTCTCTCTCCTCTCTCTCTCCCTACTCTCTCTCTCTATCTCCCTACTCTCTCTCTCTCTCTCTCTCTCTCTCTCCTACTCTCTCTCTCTCCCTACTCTCTCTCTCTCTCCCTACTCTCTCTCTCTCTCTCCCTACTCTCTCTCCCCCCTACTCTCTCTCTCCCTACTCTCTCTCTCCCTACTCTCTCTCTCTCTCTCTCCCTACTCTCTCTCTCTCCCTACTCTCTCTCTCTCTCTCCTCTCTCTCTCCTCTCTCTCTCTCCTCTCTCTCTCTCTCCTCTCTCCTCTCTCTCTCTCCTCTCTCTCTCCCCTCTCTCTCTCCTCTCTCTCTCCTCTCTCTCTCCCTACTCTCTCCCTACTCTCTCTCTCTATCTCCCTACTCTCTCTCTCCCTACTCTCTCTCTCTCCCTACTCTCTCTCTCTCTCCCTACTCTCTCTCTCCCTCCCTACTCTCTCTCTCCCTACTCTCTCTCTCTCTCTCCCTACTCTCTCTCTCTCTCTCCCTACTCTCTCTCTCTCCCTACTCTCTGTACCCTCCCTCTCTCCTTTCTCTCTCCCCCTCCCTCTCTCTCTCGCTCCCACCCCCCTCCTTACACCTCTCCGTCCAGGAGTGTATAGCGACGTGTGGTGAGGCGTCTCTCCCCCCCACCCTTTCTTAGTATTCCCATCAGTGAAGCAACAGGTGGTATTTTGTCGTAAGAAATATACCTGAAAGTTCAATCTTTGATTACTCACTTCAGTGCTATATGTCTTGCAGCCCTCCTGATCCTTCTCGTAAAACCACTTGCACCACTGGAGATTTGTGAGCATGGCACAGCTTGTTTCCACCTCAAGCTCTCACATGCTGACGTGGCTGGTCATTGGTTAAAAAATGGCAGGCTATTGGAGCCAAGTAATACCTGCCTCATAGCCATGAGTGAAACTACGCATAGCCTTGCACTTTCAGACATCAGGCAATCGGATTCTGGCAGCATTATGTTCACCACCGAGATGTTGCAAACTTCGGCATACCTCACTGTGCTCGGTGAGATTACTCCTCTTAAATCTGACTTGCACAGTCTCCTCTCATCTTACTATAATTCACCAAATGTCCGTCCGTCTCTGTCCGTCCGTCCGTTCCCAGGTACCGCAAAAACGGCTGACCCGACCGCAACAAAATTTTGGGTGGGTAATCCTGGGACCCCCTGGAGTAAAATAGGCTATATTGTTTTTTCCAATTTCAGCTTTGGTCTCCAGCATTTTCAGGTTTGGACTCCTGCCTAACGTTATCATCCTGGGTACCGCAAAAACGGCTGCACCGATCGCAACGATACACCTCCATGCCCGTGGATTCCCACGGGTGACCCCACTAGTTATGAACAAAATGTGCTCTTTGGTTTGATTGTTTTAATCAAAAGTTTGTTATATTGGTATTCTTCTTCTCTGCCAACCACCACCCCCCCCCCCCCCCCCTCTCCCCCTCGTGCCGGTCCATACCTATCCCCTACTCCTCTAATATAATTAGCAATGCTCCCTAACTCTCTACAGTTCAGGTTTTAGAG
The DNA here is from genome assembly GCF_964187855.1 of Myxine glutinosa. Taxonomy (NCBI): domain Eukaryota; kingdom Metazoa; phylum Chordata; class Myxini; order Myxiniformes; family Myxinidae; genus Myxine; species Myxine glutinosa. The sequence continues at coordinate 167,466,140 of NC_136267.1, read as the reverse complement.
AATGGCACGTTATTGTGGTGTTGTTAAGACATAAAACTAAAACTAGAACTGCACTTTACAACTGCTGGCAGTGATGACCGATCCTTCTCCGCCTTCCCGCTTTCATACAACCCCACTTTCATTGTACATGCTTTGATACAACCCCCCTTGGTGGATACAACCCCGATACACACACACACACACCTCCTGCCCCTCTCCACCCACCCACCCACACACACACACATGCACATCCCGCCCCCCCTCCACCCACACACACACACATATCCACACTTCCCCCCCCCCCCCCAACACACACACACACACATATTCCCCCTTCCACACACACACACACATCCCCCCCCCCCCCACACACACACATATCCATACACACACACACACACACACACACACACACACACACACACACACATCCCCCCCCCCCCCCACACACACACACATGCCCACATACACACACACACACACACACACACACACACACATACACATACACATACATCCCTCCCCCCCCCCCCACACACACACACACACCTCCCCACATACACACACACACACACACACACACACACACACACAACATCTCCACATACACACATACCCTCCCCCCCACCCCCCCCCACAGACACACACACACACACACCCACACTTTATAACAACCCCGCTTTCACATTAGTATTATTTTTCTCCATCAATTTATCCCTTTGATGCTCAAGAAATTTCATCCTGATGGGATGAAGTTTTGTACTTGTCAAATTATGACGTCATAATGGAGGCACATATGTCAAGGCTTATTCTCAATGGATAGTTCTTTACAATGAGATATGTCTCGATCATTTCCATGCAGCGCTTTTGGAGATATATCAGTGTAAATTTTTTTCACCTTTTCCAAGATGGCGGCCGTACTACGAGACCTGTGACGTCATAATTATCCTTAAAAAAAATTATTCATGCCCACTGCCCAGGCGCACCTGTGGTGAAAATTTCCTGTCAATCTGTGCAATGACTGCAGAAAAAGCGATTTTTATAAAAATAAACCTGAAAATCCCAGAGCCAGAATTATTGATGTGGCCTGGGAAGGCCAAGCGAGAGTGTTTCTTCTTCTTCACCCAATGACACCTTGTGGCTTCTCTGTGTGGATTGCGATCGGGTCAAAAAAGTCAGAATTTTGCCAAATCTGTTTTAGTCGTTTATTAATCCATTGTCCTTCTCAGCCATTGACAAATCAGAAATTAGAATTTTTTTTGAGGTTCAAATTACCCGTGAGATCGTGTCGAACGATGCCTGCATGTCTGTACTTGTGATAAATAATTAATTGCCCAAACTCGAGGACTCTTCTTCTTCATGCAATAACAACTTCTAGCTTCCAGACCGTACATCCAATCATCTTGAAATTTTTCACACTTGTTACTCTTCATGACCTCTACTATAGTATGAAGTTTCACGTCGATCAATGAAGCAGTTCAAGAGATATAAAAATGTTTTATATTTTCGTTTAATTAACGATATCTGCCAAACCACGTGACCTATCGCAAATTCCAAAAGGTAATTTTAGTAGACTGATATGCTGAACAAATCTGTGAAGGTTCCCCTCGATTGGATCAAAAATGAGGGAGGAGCTAGGTTTTAAAGGTGTATGCTTAAAAACGTCATAACTCTGAAACCATGTGACGCATGACGTCATGCTCGGTGACGTTTTTGTTTGTCATGGGTATGCGATTCTGCCTGCAAAGTTAGGCCTCAATCTGTTCAGGCATTTTGGAGAAAATGGGATTTTAGTGTTTTTTCAGGCTTTTCACTCAAAATAATATGGCGACCGAACCACATGACCTGTGTTGTCATAATTACGATTAAAATATTCTACAGACCGAGTCCCTCCTATGGTGAAAATTTGCTCTCAATCAGTCCAATTATTGCAGAGAAAATGGTTCTTTAAAGGAAATAAGTCATTAAAATGGCAGTAGCACATTGAGTCACATGGCCTGGTAAGAAAAAAATGTTGCGATTCTTCTTCTTTCAACAATAAAGACTTCTAGCTTCGAGACTGTACAACCAATCATGTTGAAATTTTACACACTTGTTCCGCTTGATGAGATCTACAATGCATTAAAAACTCAAGTCGATCAATGCAGTGGTTCAAGAGTTAGAAGTTTTTAAGGACTTTCCCTTCAATTATTTATTGCGGCCAAACCATGTGACTTACCAAAACGTCTCAAGTATTACTTAAACTTCCTACTATGACGAACATTTGTGTAAAGTTTCCACTCGATATCTTCACAAATTATGGAGAAGATAGCATTTATAGTTTATGCTTAAAAACTTCATAACTCTGAAATCATGTGATGCATGACGTCATGATCACTGAACTTTTTGTTCGTCATTGGTATGCGATTATGCATGCCAAGTTTGGGCTCGATCTGTTCAGCCGTTGTGGAGAAAAAGCGGTTTTCGTGTTTTTCACGAAAAACAATATGGCGGCCAAACCATGTGACATATGACTTCGAAATTTTTTGCATTCTGAGTTTTATTTAACTATGGATCTGGGGAAAAAATATCATTTTTGTGGGAGCAAAGATGTGTTTGACAAATTCTAACCTCTTAACATTAGCATTTTTGATATACCAAATAAACATGTTTTATGGTCCCATTGCAGAGTTATTTAGAATGAGCCATTACTCAAATTTTTCCATTGAGCTGTTTCGGAGATATAGAGGGGCAAAGCTGAAGGTGTTTTACAAGATGGTGCCCATACCACGTGACCTATGACGTCATAATTAGCATTGAAAAGTTATACGTGCCTAGCCAATCATTTGATGAAAATTTCCTGTCAATCTGACCAGTGGTTGCTGAGAAACTTAATTTTAAAGTTTTCGGAGGTGCAAAATAGGGTGGAAGAATAATAATAAGAAAAACGATCGCAGAAATAAAAGGTATTCCCATACAATATAATTGTATGGGAAACCTAATTAAAAACTTCCTTTTTGCCTTTGATGGCACAGTCTGCAGTTCCTGTTTAACCATCATAACGCTTAAATAACTGGCAATTATAGAGCCTGGTGGTGGCTTAGTGGTTAGGGTGCCGGCTTGGGATCCTAGGATCCTGGGTTCGAATCCTGGCCAATTGCTGAATTAACACCAGGGGGGTTGACTCAGCCTGTCATCCTTCTGTGGTCGGCAAATTGAGCACCAGCTTGCTGAGATGAATGATCATGGTGTGTACCCCAGTTTAGAATAGGTACACTGTACCCTGCGCATGGCAAGAGCGTGAACCAAGGGTTGGCGTCAGGAAGGGCATCCAGCCATAAAAACATTGCCTCAAACAGGGAACCATGATTGTCATGGGGCCCGCAAGGCTAACCCCTGCTCTAGGGGGGAAAATGGCCTTAAAACGATCATTCATTCATTTCATTCATAGAGATTTTAGTTAATTTCTCTGCGATGGTGCAACATATTTTTGTGACCCAGAAAAATCTGGGGGAAGTGGACACAAAGGGAAGAGGGTACAAGACTATAAATGAGGTGCTGGAGCATAAATAGGCCACCGACCTGTCTGTAATGCGGGAGTAATAGGACGCAATGGTGTCCATGGCGTCGAGGCGAGTAAAGTGTGAAGCAGGAGCACCAGGCCAAAAGTGAGAGCAATACTCTATCGAGAAACGGATAAAGACCTTGTGCGTTGTTCGAAGTTTTAATTTGCCAAGAAAAGACTTGGCACAATGGAGGATGCGTAGTTGGTGGCTGCTTTCAAGACCAACTTCAATAGATATGTGATTTGCCAAAGAAAGATCATAGCCCATGTTGATTGAGACCCAAAGGTATGGAGTGTCTGAACTGCTCTTAGTGGTGTCTCAAGGAAGGAGACGGGAGGAAAGTTGCACGTAGACAATGATAAATGAATAGTAAAGAGATGGATTCAAGTAAGTAAAATGGGATGGCTGGGGCCTCTACTTGCCCCTAATGTGCACCGACAACCAGGAGCTTAATGTACATGTATTGCATGTAGGATGACAACAGTACAAATCACGCATCAGTGTACCTTTACATAAATTACAAGGACATTAATAGACAATTGACAAACACACAAGCTAAATGGGATTTGTACCCGCATTCTTTGCATCATGAGCTTGGGCTTCAGATGGAACACAGATAGGCCTACCTGAATGGGAACAGAGCATAGAAGGGGCACCCTAAAACAGGCTGACCCTAAAGGTTTTTTGTTTTTAATTAAAACTTTGCCTCTCACATTATTATTAAACTCAACACACATATAATTGTTTATGAGAATTGAGAATAAAACATTTTCATCTCAAATGCAACATACTGATTATGTCCTCTGGTGTGCTATGTCCTAGAGCCACCAGTTCATATTTTGCGTCCATTGCAAAACTTAGAAGTGCCTGAGAAAAGTCGTGTACTTCTGGAGTGTGAAGTCTCCAAAGAATTGGTTGACGTGGATTGGTTTAAGGTATGACATTCACCTATTGGTCTAGTTACCTCTGCCACCGAAGGGGGATGGAGGTTATATATTTATTCACCCACGTTTGTTACTTGCAAAAATAGAAGATTTATCAAGTATATTGTTTGGTCACATGTGTTATTCTATCTGTTTCTCTGTCTGTCTATTTGTCTGTCTGTTTGTTTGTCTGTTTGTCTGTATGTCAATCGCCTGAAGGTCACAATTTCAAGCCGATCTTCACGAAACTTCACCAAATGGTAGAGTTGGTCATAAGGAAGAAGCCTATTGATTTTGAGGTCAAAAGGTCAATATCGGCCAAAGGTCAAATTTCTAAAATCCTCAATTTTCATCTGATTGACTTGAAATTTTGAGCAGTATTTGCACATTTGGTCATTAGATTCAACCACCAATTATATTTCGTGGGGCACACCTACCGTATAAATGATTTCTCTTAATATGAATCGCAAAGACATCAGTAGACAATGGACAATCCCTGGGCTTGTGTAGCCCGTGGTTCAAACAAGAGCTCTAAACAGGCCAATCCATTCACGTGCTAAATAATCCGAGGATGGATTGTGGGCAATATTGCCCGGTGAAGTTTAGGGATGTGTGCTGTGCACAGGGTGATGAAAAACTCCATCATGGAGAGAAATTCCGACTCCTTATACAAGGCCAGCGGCACTGCGTTCTGCTACCTCGTTGTGAGTACACAGATGCTGGGACATACAAGTGTCGTGTCGGAGAATTTGAGACATCTGCGCAGCTCATTGTGCGCGGTAAGTATACGGTTATGTACCTGTTGATGTTGAATCTTTCTCAACTTTTTTTACACATCCTCAAAAATAAAATTCATTACCTGGTGATAAATACTGTACTTAATTGATGTTAAATGTTGTTTTTGCTTTCCATGGTTTTGTTTCCAGTATAATATGTGCATTTTTTTATCAGGGGTTGTTAATAATTTTGTTGCTTGTGAGAGTAGAGGAACCTTGGGGTGCATTAGGACAATGATTGCATTGAGACAACTCCTCCAGTAGCTAGTCCTGGCCAATGATATTGAGTGGCAACATGTTGACCACCTACTTACATCAAAACTTTCTAAATGCCAATATGTTTTTGTTTTTTTGTATACAGAATCGAGGCTCGTGTAAGAGCTAACACATTGAACATGAAATCATGCACAGACACATAAAACATACATTGAAGGGAGCGGGAGACAAGAGGGGGAGATAGAGGGAAGCACACAAGCACAACAGTAGAGAACAGGGACGTCAGTAGATCTGTGGAAAGGGGAGGGCTGGGGAAGGAGGGAGCGGTACATGGTATAAAGCAAATGAACACTATTAGGAATTTCGGGAAAGAAGATGGTGATGGAAAGAGGCGGATCTGGGGTGTTTTAACGGGGGTAGAAAAGATCAAGGTTTTAGATGGGGTTTTGGATCAAGGTTTTGGATAAGAGATTGTGGTGAACAGCTGTATTAAAGACCTGGAGGGAGGAGAGGGATTGAAGAGAGTCAGGAAGATCGTTCCAGAGGCGGGAGAAAAGAGAGTGAAGATGAGCAGAGAGTCTTGATTTTGGCAGTTTCACCAGAAGAGGGTTGCTGGCAGATCTTGAGTCCTGCAGGAATATTTGTGGGACAGAGCACAGAAGGAGCAGGGGGAGCAAGGCTGGAGAGGAGTCGGTAGAGGACAGAAAGACCACCAAACCTGCCTGCGGTGAAAGAGAGATTGAAATGCAGGACCTCAGAATCAGCTTCATCACGGGAGATTCCAATGATTCTGAATGTTTTGGTTTCAACCACGTGAAGACGAGCTAGGTGTGAGGCAGGAGCACGAGCCCAGAGGGAAGAGCAGTATTCCAATGAGCTGCAGATGAAAGCTTTGTATGTGGTGAAGAGCTCAGAAGTGCCCAGAAAAGACCACACGACATAGGATGCCCAGTCGGCGACTGGCTTTGGGGGCCAGCTTGGAAATGTGGTTTTCCCAGGAAAGATCATGGCAGATAGTGAGACCCAAAAGCTTGAGTGACAGAACTTCTTGGAGAGAATTGTTCAGAAAGTAGATGGGAGGGTTATCCAGATGGTCTTTTCGGAGAGACAAAGTGAGGGTGTGAGATTTGTCAGGATTGAAAGACATGTTCCGCTTGTTTGACCAGTTTGTGATTTTGTCCAGGTCTGCAGAGAGTGAAGAGGCTGCTGCCTGCCGTTCTGAGGGTTGAGATATGGAGCGACAGAGAGTGGAGTCATCAGCAAAGAGATGGAGATGATTTTCCAGAGAGTCGGAGAGATCATTAATGAAGATCAGAAAAAGTACAGGGCCCAGCACACTGCCTTGAGGACCTCCAGCCTGAACAGGAAGGGGAGATGAGAGAAATCCATTCAGGGCCACACGTTAACTGCGACCAGAGAGGACGTCTGCAGGCCATGCGTGGAGGTTTCCATGGATACCATAGGAGGAGAGTTTGGTGAGCAGAGCGGTGTGCCAGACCATATTGAAGGTACTTGATATGTCAAGGGAGACAGCTCTGATTTCCTGTTTGGCATTGAGGACCTCCATCCATTGTTGATACAGCAGAAGCAACATGTCCAGAGTAGAATGACCTGGTCTGAATCCAAATTGATGATCCGAGATCAAGCCATTGGAGAAGAGGAAGGATTTGATGTCAGAAGCGATAATGGATTCCATGATCTTGCTAATTATTGGGGGCAGGCTGATTGGTCTGTAGTTGCAAGGATCTGTTTTTGCACCTTTTTGTGTAAAGCGGTGATGTTGGCTGATTTTGAAGCAGATGGCAGATGACCTTGAGCAAAAGAGAGGGTGATGAGAACAGAGAGAGGGTGAGGTAGAGCGGCAGAGCAGGATTTTAGGACCCGTGGGCTGATGCCGTCTGGTCCAGTTGCCGAATCATAGTCGAGATTTGACAGAAACTTCTCCACCTTGTCAGGAGAGAAGGACACAGAGTCCAGAAACAGCTGTGTCGACTGGGTAAGGTGGGTTCAGAGAGAGATGGGTTTGGGACACAAGACTTTGAGGCAAACACAGAGTTGAGTCTTTTGGCTTTGTCATGTGCGGTGTCAGCTGTGTAGCTGTTTGAGGTAAGTGAGGGGATGGAGGGGGAACAAACACCGGAAACAGATTTGACCAGACGCCACCAGGATTTGGAGGAGGGAGACAGGTTTGAGAGTTCAGTCTTGAGAGTTGAGAGATATTGTTTCCTGGCTCTCCTGAGGGTAGACACACACTTGTTCCGAGCTTTGTGAAAGGAATGGAAATTGCCTTCAGTTGGATTAGCCTTCCAAGAGGCGAAGGCAAATTGTTTCAGGGCAACTGCCTCACCACAAGATTCAGTGTACCATGGATGGGAGGAAGGGTATGACAACTGAAGAGGAGATGGGATAAATCTGTGCATGATAGAGAGCAGTTTACTTTGGAAGAATTCCGAAGAAGAGTTGATGCCAGAGGCAGTCGAGATGGGAGACCAGTCCAGATGATTAATGAATGCTTGAAGACCATGCCAGTCGGCCTGAGTGAAATGCCAGACTCGTTGACGCTGAGGAGGCCCTCTCAGAATGGCCAGAGTGATGTCCACTTTAACGAGGAAATGATCAGATGAACCGATTGGAGCAGAAAAAGATCAGCAGCCATTTGTAGGAAAGTTTGTCATAACCAAGTCTACAAGAGAAGATACTCCGTTGACTGAGATCCGGGTTGGGAAATTGACAGATTGTGTCAGTCCCAGTTGGTCGCAGAAGTCCTTTGCTGAGGTGTGGTGGCTGGAGGTACCCTCACCCAGCCAGCCGGCATGATAAAAGTTGAAGTCGCCACTTATGAGGAAGAGAGAGTTGGGATGAGTGGATAGAAGTTGGTCCGTGTTGTCAGACAGCGAGATGTAAATGGAGTCATCACCGTTTGGAGGACGGTACAGAACACATATGAACAAAAGGTGGGAGCGGAGGGGAAGCCGTAGCCAGAGGTATTCCTGGGGGTGGGTGGAGAGAGGGCAGTGCAAGGACTGCGAGGAAGAGAGTTTTTGACAAAGATAGCAACCCCACCACCAGGTCGACGCTCAGGTCTATCATACTCAGGAGCGCTCAGGAGGGATTAACCAGGAAGAGATTTTAAGGAATTAGAGACATCTTGAAAAAGGAAAGTTTCTGTTAAGCAGATTAAGTCTGGTTTAAATTTAATATCATTTCATATCAGTAACATCACTAACAATATTTAATTTAATATCAGTTTTCATTTAATATCAGTAACAATACATTTCCATTTGATACCATTGGCAAAGAATTGGCTCGAGGAGATATCACAATGCACCCCAGTTTCTCCTGCATGCATGATAGCCTATAAAACTGGGGAGATCATTGTCCTTAAAGTGAAGTTATAACATGAATGAGGCCAAGTATGGCTTCTGACACAACAGCTGTCTATACAACTTAACACGGAGTTTGTCCAAGGCTGAAAATGCCCTACCCCGAGTCCCGTATTCCAAATCACCGAGCATGTGAATTGGCTTTGGATCATCATGCTGAAGTCAGAGTAGTTCCTCTGGACATCTTAAAGGCTTTTGACAAAGTGTGGCAGAAGAGTTTCATCCACAAGCTAAAATCATATGGTATTTCATCTTGATGCCAAGAAAACCAATGCCGCCAAGATCATTGGAATATCCCGTGATGAAACTGAGTCTATGGGCCTACTACTTTCACATTGCAAACAGGTCGGTGGTCTCTCGTCTTCTACCACATCCTTTCTGATCTTGCACCTACTACTTTTTCCGTGCCATTTCCCCTCTACCACCCACTCCACCTTCCCCCCATTTCTGCAGGGCTGACAAGACCCTCCAGGTCTTCGAGGCAGCTGTTCTCCACCATCTCAGATCACTCCCCATCCACAAATATTGGGGACGCCTCTTTGTAGTGGTTGTACCCTGACTTGCGGGCTCTATCTTCCCCCTTTCTTCCCTGCTGCCCGGATTTGTCAGGGCAGCGCGGTCACTGTGAGAGTGCCGATCAGTCTCCATGGATCGCTTCTTCTTGTCTCTTCTTTCTCTCTCTTTCTTTATTTCTTTCTTTCTCTCTCTATAACTCTGTCGTGTCCCTGCTTCATGAAGGTGGAGGTACCATCCTGGATGTGGGGGATCTTTGGGTCACTCCTGCAAGATTGATCGGCTATCTCCGTGCTGCGGGCTTGTTCGAGAGAACTGTCTGGGGCTATACAATAACAACAACAATAGCAACTCCCCATCCAAAACCATGATCTTTTTCGCTCCCCATTAACCCTCCCCAAACCCACCTCTTTTCCAGGTTTCCTGCTTTTCCTTCCTGAGAATTTGTGGCTACATGCATATTGTCCAACCCCTGTTTTGTCCTCTTGCCCTCATTTTCCCTCCATTCCCTATTTCTCCAAGTTTCCTTCTGTTTTGTTCCCCATCCCCACTATTGGTGTGTCATCCCTCTCCCCCACTCTCTTTCTACTGTTCCTTTTGTTCTGTTAAGCCCTGATCCGTTACTATGTTCTCACTCTTCCAAGAGCCTCGACATTGTATATAAAAAAGTGTTCCCACACAGAATCAATATCAGGTGCTGTGAAGATGATGGCCCAATCCTCTTGTGAGAGGGCAGATTGAATACCCTGCCAGTTGTTTTTTGCAAACCGCCAATATCCTGCATTGTCGAGGTTATTCACTCATAATCAGGGAGATATAGGTCTTGACAACAAATTGGTCAAAAGAGACAATAGGAGCAGAAGAGGAACAACAAAGATTGGATGGAAAGTTAGTCATTACTTGGTCCAATAGGGAGGATGTACCACTAGGATAAATCCGGAATGGCAAGTTTACAGATTGGGTCATACCAACGGAGTCGCAGAAGGCCTTTGCTGAAATATCATGGCTGTCTGTTATCGAACCAACACTCAGCCAGATGATATGGCGGTGACCATTGAAATAGTCACAGATGAGAAACAGAGAGTTCAGTTGGGTGATTAGGAATTGATATAGAGTCATCGTCATTGGGTGGCCAGTAAACCGAACAGACCAACATAAGGTAGTTTCAGCAGTCTGACGTTGGAAGTGAAAAATGTTGTAAGTGAACGACGTAAGTGAACAACGTTGTAAGTCAACGACGTAAGTGAACAACATTGTAAGTGAATGACATAAGTGAACAACGTCTAAGTGAAGAAAGCTGTAAATGAACAACGTTGTAAGTGAACGACGTAAATGAACAACGTTTAAGTGAACGACGTAAGTGAACAACGTTTAAGTGAACGACGTAAGTGAACAACGTTTAAGTGAAGAAAGCTATAAATGAACAACATTGTAAGTGAACGACGTAAGTGAACAACGCTGTAAGTGAACGACGTAAGTAAGTTGTAAGTGAGAAACGTTGTAAATGAACAAAGTTTGAAGTTAACAATGCTGTAAATGAAGAGTGCTGTAAATGAACAACATTGTAAGTGAAGAGCGCTGTAAATGAACAACATTGTAAGGGAATAACGTTGTAAGTGAAGAATGCTGTAAATGAATGACATTGCAAGTGAATGATGTAAGTGAACAACATTGTAAGTGAACAACGTTGTAAATGAACAACGTTGCAAATGAACAACGTTGTAAAGGAACAACGTTGTAAGTGAACAATGTTGTAAATGAGCAATGTTGTAAATGAACAACGTCATAAGTGAACAACGCTGTAAATGAACAACATTGAAAGTGAAAAATATTGTAAATGAACAATGTTGTAAATGAACAATGTTGTAAATGAACAACGTCATAAGTGAACAACACTGTAAATGAACAATGTTGTAAATGAACAATGTTGTAAATCAACAACGTCATAAGTGAACAACGCTGTAAATGAAGAGCGCTGTAAATGAACAACATTGTAAATGAACAATGTTGTAAATGAACAACGTCATAAGTGAACAACGCTGTAAATGAACAACATTGTAAGTGAACAACATTGTAAATGAAGAATGTTGTAAATGAACAATGTTGTAAATGAACAATGTCAAAAGTGAACAACGCTGTAAATGAACAATGTAAATGAACAATGTTGTAAATGAACAATGTCATAAGTGAACAATGCTGTAAATGAACAATGTTGCAAGTGAACAATGTTGTAAATTAACAACATTCTAAGTGAACAACATTGTAAATGAACAATGTTGTAAATGAACAATGTTGTAAATGAACAATGTTGTAAATGAACGTCATAAGTGAACAATGCTGTAAATGAACAATGTTGTAAGTGAACAACATTGTAAGTGAGCAACGTTGTAAATGAACAACGTTGTAAATGAACAACGTTGGAAGCGAACAACGCTGTAAATGAAGAGCACTGTAAATGAACAACATTGTAAATGAACAACATTGTAAGTGAACAACATTGTAAATGAACAATGTTGTAAATGAACAATGTTGTAAATGAACAACATCATAAGTGAACAACACTGTAAATGAACAATGTTGTAAATGAACAATGTTGTAAATGAACAACGTCATAAGTGAACAACGCTGTAAATGAACAACATTGTAAGTGAACAACATTGTAAATGAACAATGTTGTAAATGAACAACGTCATAAGTGAACAACGCTGTAAATGAACAACATTGTAAATGAACAACATTGTAAATGAACAATGTTGTAAATGAACAACGTTGGAAGTGAACAACGCTGTAAATAAAGAGCGCTGTAAATGAACAACGTTGGAAGTGAATAACGTTATTGTACGAAACAAACTGAAAGCGAATATACTGGATACTTTAATATCGTTTATCATTGTTGATAGTATCAATGTTTCTGCCATTAAACTGGCCTTTGTTTGTTTTGTGTTTTTTAAAATAAACTGAACTGAAACTTCTACGACAGTACAAGTGTAACACGTGATTAAATCTATATAAATAAAAAATTACTCTGCGTTTGGAAATTTCTTTGTCCCAATATAATTTCTGACATAATATTCTGTATTTACAGCAAGGGATGTGAGTATTGTGCGTGGGTTAGAACCAGTTGATATCGCTGAGGGGGAATCTGTGACCTTTTCCTGTGAAATATCCGACGATGACGTCAAAGTGACATGGTTCCAGAACGACAAGCGAGTGAAGACTCGGGAGGGAGTCCGAATTCGACACCAGGGTACGTGGGCGTACCTTGCCTTCTTGCAGCTGCAATGCTACTATTTGGAGGAGCCAGGAGGGTATCGTTTTCCATGTATTAGATGAGTGCAGCTATTTACGCACATGTATCTAAGTGTTCTTATGTTCATCCTCTGTCAACTTCACTTTCATGAACATTCCTGTTATGAAACAATTTTTTGGCATTATGATATTTTTCAGAAAGAGAACCTACAGAAAGAGCAAAAGAGATGAGCTAGTGGCATGTGATATGTGTATGAGATCATGGAATATGACATACAGTCATGTGAAAAAGTAAGTACAACCCATGTACAGTTTGACTTTTGCAACATATTTAAACATACAGCTATTTGATCTTCATTTCAACAATATTGATCGATAAAGGTGATATAATATAACAAATATCATGAAACATTTACATTTTGTCGTCCATTGTATAATTTAAATAAACATAAATGCAAATTTCGCGTGTGGAAAAAGTAAGTACACCCCTACATTTATCACGACTTCAAATACCTAAAATTAGAATCAGGTGAACCAGCTCAAGTGCAAATGATTAGAACATCGTTAGTGAGGATCTTGGAGGAACCTGTTTTATTTAAACCTCAGACATTTAGTTTGGTTTGCTCTTTGTTGTTGAAGTGTGTGGAGTCACCATGCGTAGATCAAAAGAGCTCTCTGAGGCCTTCAGAAAGAAGGTTATAGATGCCTACGAGTCTGGGAAGGGATTTAAAAAGATCTCCAAACAATTTGAAATCAATCATTCGACTGTCTGGAAGATCATCTACAAGTGGAGAAGATTCCAAACAACTGCCAACTTGTTCAGGCCAGGCCGCCCCAGCAAGTTCAGCCCGAGAGCAGATCGCAAGATGCTGAAAGAAGTCTCGAAGAACCCCAGAATGTCATCACGGGACCTACAGGTAGCTCTTGCCACTGCTGATGTCAAAGTGCACGAGTCTTCCATTAGAAAGAGGCTGACAACATTTGATCTACATGGAAGGTGTGCCAGGAGGAAACCTTTGCTGTCCAGAAAGAACATCAGGGCAAGACTAAAGTTTGCCAATGAACACCGAGGCAAAGACCAGCACTTCTGGAACAATGTGGTCTGGACAGATGAGTCAAAGGTAGAGCTATTTGGCCACAATACCAGAAGACATGTTTGGCGAAAACCAAAGACAGCATTTGACCACAAGAACCTGATACCAACAGTAAAGTATGGTGGTGGAAATATTATGGTTTGGGGGCAGCTTCGCTGCATCAGGGCCTGGGCAGCTCACCATCATAGAATCCACTATGAATTCTTCATTGTACCAGAGGGTGCCTGAGGATAATGTGAGGCCATCTGTCGGAGAGTTGAAGCTCAACCGAAGGTGGACCTTGCAACATGAGAATGACCCTACACATACCAGTAAATTCACCAAGGAATGGCTGAAAAGAAAGAAATGGAGGGATCTGAAATGGCCAAGTCAAAGCCCGGATCTAAATCCCATCGAGATGTGGGGGGATTTGAAACGAGCTGTGCATGCAACAAACGCCTCAAACATCGCACAGCTGAAAGAATTCTGCATGGAGGAGTGGGCAAAAATTTCTCCCAGTCGATGTCAGAGCCTGGTAGACAGTTATAAGGAACGCCTACTTGAGGTTGTTTCTGCCATAGGGGGCAATACCACCTATTAGAGCCAAGGGTGTACTTACTTTTCCACATGCGAAATTTGCATTTATGTTTATTTAAATTATACAATGGACGACAAAATGTAAATGTTTCATGATATTTGTTATATTATATCACCTTTATCGATCAATATTGTTGAAATGAAGATCAAATAGCTGTATGTTTAAATATGTTGAAAAAGTCTAAACTTTACATGGGGTGTACTTACTTTTTCACGTGACTGTACATATGTACAAGCTAGTGGCATGATTACGAGTTACTGGCATGTGACATCTAACATGTAGACCTAATGACATTTGATATGCGCATGAGCAATTGACATGCGTGTGAGCTAATGACACGTGACATGATTATGAGCTAATGACATGTGATATGTGTACAAGGTATTTACATATGGCAAGAGCACGAGCTAATGACACGTGAAATGATTACAAGCTATTGACGTCTGATATTATGAGGAGCTAATGACATGTGACCTGATTATAAGCTAATGACATGTGACATGTGTACAAGCTAATTACAGATGGCATGTGCACGAGATAATGGCACATATGATTACAAGCTAATGGCATGTCACATGATTATAACCTAATGACAACTGAGCTAGTGACATGTATCATGTAATGAGCTAATGACATGTGACATGTGTATGAACTAGTGACATTTGTATGAGCTAATGACATGTGTATGAGCCAGTGCCATGTGTATGACCTAATGGCATGTGACAAGTGTATACACTAGTGGCATGTATATGACCTAATGACATGTGACATGTATATGAGCTAATGACATGTGACATGTGTATGAACTCGTGACATGTGTATGGGCTAGTGGCATGTGTATGAGCTAATGACATGGGTATGAGCGAGTGATATGTGACATGTATGAGCTAGGGACACGTGGCATGTGTATGCACTAATGGCATATGACATGTATGAGCTAATGACATGTGACATGTATGAGCTAGAGAGATGTGACATGTGTATGAGCTAATGGCATGTGACATATGTATGCTATAGTGCCATGTGTATGTGCTAATGACATGTGGCATGTGTATGAGCTAAGGACACGTGGCATATCTATGCCATAGTGTCATGTGTATGTGCTAATGACATGTGTATGATCTAATGACATGTGTATGATCTAATGACATGTGGCATATGTATGCTATAGTGTCATGTGTATGTGCTAATGACATGTGGCATGTGTATGAGCTAAGGACACGTGGCATATGTATGCTATAGTGACATGTGTATGGGCTAATAACATGTGACATGTGTATGAGCTAATGACATATGACATGTGTATGATCTAATGACATGTGGCATATGTATGCTATAGTGTCATGTGTATGTGCTAATGACATGTGGCATGTGCATGAGCTAAGGACATGTGGCATATGTATGATATAGTGACATGTGTATGGGCTAATAACATGTGACATGTGTATGAGCTAATGACATGTGGCATGTGTATGAGCTAAGGACATATGACATGTGATCTGTATAATTATATTTTTTCTGTGTGATATTTGTCGTTGATAAGTATCAAAGTTATTACCCATGTTGTGTGATGCTGCATCCCTTAGCCAAAAGATCAGATGAACAGTAACCAATACATCCTCATATTGTTGTTCAGAAAGGCAACATGACTTTTCAATTTTCTATGTTAACACCTCTCTTTGAGTAATGATGTGCACATTCTGGACATTATCTATTCAGTGACAAATCAGAAAAACTAACGACATGGGACAGGTTCGCTTTTGATATTGCGCTCTGCCATTAGTTATCAAGGCCTTTTGAAAATTATGGACATATGAACACAAAAATGGAAAATTCTCTTCAATCTCATTCCTCCCTTCAGGTCTTCAAGACAGCTGTTCACCACCATCTCAGATCGTTCATGATCTTAAACCATAATGCTTTCTATCCTCGTTAATCACGGCCAATCATCCCCCTTAACCCCACACAAACCCCTCCTACATCCAAATTTCCAGCTTTTCCCTCCATGGAGTTTTCTTCCATATCCATCTTGTCTACCCCATGCATCATCTTGCTCACCCCATGTATCCTCTCCTGCCCCCCATTCCTCCCTACACACATTGTTTGTCCAAGTCTCCCTCTATCTTGGCCTTCAACTCTGCTGTTCATGTTTCCCTCATCTCTCAACATACCTTTTGTATTCATCTCTACTGTTCCTTTTGCATCCTATTACGTCCTGATCCGTTCAGTGTACTAGTTCTTCCATGAGCCTCGACTATGTAGACAACGACAACAAATCTGAATTTGGATAAGAGTCAATTAACTTAATTTCACGTCTCTCTTTGATGTCTTTCTCAACCTCACCAATAACCTTTGCTATGCTTTTGTTCAAATTTATGATCTTGGATCCCTATGCCCCATGCAAGTGTTTAGTGCACATTAAATTGTTCCTTCTCCTGGTTTTCTTGAAGTTAGTATCAACGGATGTGTTCCTCCTCAGGTACCTTGCACACCTTGACATTTTACTCAGTGACGGCAGAAGACGCAGGAGAAATCACATTCGTTGCGGAGAATGCTACGTTTTCCACCTGGCTGACAGTCAGAGGTAAATGCTACTTGAGCTTGTCATTGATAAGAGGTCCTAGAGAACTGAAAATTAACAAACAATTGGGGGACAGAAAGAAATGTGATGACACTCTCGTCATCTTCACCCACAACCACTTGCTGTTATTTACAAGACAACATAACATTTACAGTCGTGGCCAAAAATATTGGCACCCTTGCACTTTTTTCAAATAACGCACCATTTCTTCCAGAAAATTGTTGATATTAAAAATATTTTGGTATCCACATATGTATTTCTTTGGTTTGCAGTGGAACAAAACAAAAAAAGCTGAAAAATACTGAATCTTAGCTTATTCCACACAGAAATCCTAAAATGGCCTGGACAATATTATTGGCACCTTTTAGAAGTTGTTCGAAATAATTAGATTTCAAGCAGGTGCTTCTCCTTTACTTTGGAGTTGAACTCACCTGTGGTGAGTTGCAGGTGCCTGCAACATAAAAATCATTCATTAAATCAGTTTGAATAAAGAAAAGGAGTCATTCTGCTGTTTTGTGTCACTTTGTGTACCGCAATGAGCATGGAGAAAAGAAAGAAAACTAGAGAATTGTCTGAGGTCAGACACAATATTGTAGCCAAGCATGGACAATCTCAAGGCTACAAGTCCATCTCCAGAGACCTTGATGTTCCTGTGTCCACTGTACGCAATGTTATCAGGAAGTTTACGGTCCATGGCACTGTAGCCAACCTCTGTGGACGTGACCGCAAGAGAAAGCTTGATCGAAGATTGCAGCGAAGGATTGTTTGAATGGTGGAGAAAGCACCTCAATCAACTGCCAAACTGATTCAAGCTCACCTTCAGACACATGGTACGACAGTTTCAACTCGCCCCATCCATCACCAACCCAATGAAAGGGTAGGAGATCTCTTCTGTGGTAGGAGACCCAGGCGGACCCCACTGCTGAGAGGGAGACATAAGAAAGCCCAACTGGAGTTTTCCAAAACACACCTGGACAAGCCAAAATCCTTCTGGGAAAATGTCCTGTGGACAGATGAGACCAAATTAGAGATTTTTTGTAAACCACATCATCTCTATGTTTACAGAAAACAAAATGAAGCCTTCAAAGAATAGAACACCTTCCCTAAAGTCAAACATGGAGGAGGTTGAGTGATGTTTTGGGGTTGCTGTGCTGCGTCTGGAATTGGGTGCCTTGAATGTGTGCATGGCATCATGAAATCAGGAGATTACCAAGGTATTTTGTAATGCAATGTTCAACCTAGTGTCAGAAAGCTAGGTCTCCATCAGAGGTCATGGGTCTTGCATCAGGACAATGACCCCAAACACACTTCAAAAAGCACCCAGGAATGGTTCAAGACAAAACGCTGGACTGTTCTGAAGTGGCCAGCAATGAGTGCAGATCTAAATCCCATTGAACACCTGTGGGGAGATCTGAAAACAGCAGTTGGGAGAAGGCACCCTTCAAATCTGGGAGAACTGGAGCAGTTTGCATAATAAGAGTGGGCCAAACTCCCAGTAGAGACGTGTCGGAAGCTCATTCATGGCTAAAGGAAGTGTTTGACTGCAGTTATTTTGTCCAAAGGCCGTGATACCAAATATGAAGTCTGGGGTGTCAATAATTTTGTCAATGCCATTTCTTTTTATTTTCTGATTTAAAAGGATATATTAAGTTCTGAATCAAAAACAAAGGTTCTGAAATATTAACCGTGAAATAATGAATTGTGGAGACCAAATACTTTTGTTAATTTCAAATTATGTTTCGAGAAAATTGTGAGTTATTTGAAAAAAGTGCAAGGGTGCCAATATTTTTGGCCACGACTGTATCATATATTTCTGTCATGATGACCAATTGATTTCAAAACACTTTCAGACATGGAGTAAATGGTGATTGTAAAAATGATATTCGTTGTAAAAACGTTATACTCGTTTTCAAACCACCGTCTACAATTCCAATAGAAGAGACATAACTCTTTTATGGAAAATGTTTTTCGTGTTTGGTTTATCCTCAAAATAGATCGTAGTGAACACACATTCGTGTTAAAATATTGGCCTTTAAAAACTACCCTTATGAAGGGGAACAGACATCTGTACAAACACACAAACTCACGTGTTTTATATGGTACATTGGTACATAGACGGTTATTATATAATGGTAAAAGTAATTTAAAAAACTAGAACGAAGTCGATGGAGTGCCATCACAAATCTCCACTCTTCCTACCTAAAGCAAAGTTGAAAGAAGGCAAAAAGTTCCATCAGGAATGATCCAATAATCACATCTTGAGATTTTTTAACCCCCATTTTTACCCCTGTGACCCTAAGTACACACCCCCTGGGGCAAATGGGGCATGAACCCGGGGTCTAATAAAAAAAAAATTGTTACATATTTAATGCGTCTCCCAATGTTGATTGCATATACAAAGTTTTATTTAAAAATGTTTACAAATGTGCCCGTAATTGCATTTTTGGTGTTTGACCTTTTCACTCTGCCCCAAAGGGCAGTGCCAAAAATGATACTGCTCTTGCACCTTCGTGCTATGTGGTGATCATAACGACCACGTTTGGTGAATTTCTGCGAAAACATTTAGGAGGAGATCGACGGACAAAGCCGTTTACAATGTCCCCCCGTTTTTTTTTCAAAAAGCCGACATGGGAATAACTGTAATTTTGAAACCAGGGCATAAGTGGCAGTAAATTGGCATTCAATGATTTTTTCTTTTAGCCCAGCGGCATAGTAAAAAATACGAAACCAATTGTTCAAATTGTTCTAAAAGCACCAAAATTGGCACACATGTAGATTAATATATTCTAAACATTTTTGGATATGGAGGCATTCAAGATTAGCCGCCAAATTCAAAAATGGCCGCCAAATGTGCTACGGGGAGAATCTTGAATGCCTCCATATCCAAAAATGTTTAGAATATATTAATCTACATGTGTGCCAATTTTGGTGCTTTTAGAACAATTTGAACAATTGGTCTGCTATGCCGCAGGACTAGCCCAGCGGCATAGTAAAAAATACGAAACCAATTGTTCAAATTGTTCTAAAAGCACCAAAATTGGCACACATGTAGATTAATACATTCTGAACAATTTTGGATATGGAGGCATTCAAGATTCTCCCCGTAGCACATTTGGCGGCCATTTTTTAATTTGGCGGCTAATCTTGAATGCCTCCATATCCAAAAATGTTTAGAATATATTAATCTACATGTGTGCCAATTTTGGTGCTTTTAGAACAATTTGAACAATTGGTCTGCTATGCCGCAGGACTATTTCGAGAAAGTATACAAATACTGAAATTTGTACATATATATATATATATATATATATATATATATATATATATATATATATATATATATAGATAGATATATATATATATATATATATATATATATATCTATCTTACTATAATTCACCAAATGTCTGTCCATCTGTCTGTCTGTCCGTCCATCTGCCTGTCCGTCCGTCCGTTCGAAGGTACCGCAAAAACGGCTGAATCGATCGCAACGATATTTTGGGTGGGTAATGCTGGGATCTGGAGTAAAATAGGCCATATTGTTTTTCTAATTTCAGGTTTGGCCTCCAGCATTTTCAGGTTTGGACTTCCGCATAACGTTATTTTCCCAGGTGCCGCACAAATGGCTGCACCGATCGGACTCGGTGACCTCGGACAAATACCTTTTATAAGGACATGGGTTGAATCCCTGCTTTAGAGAATGCCAACCTCCTCCTTGCCATCACAGTTGTCTCTCCAACTCACAATCCCACGAGATATGCGCAAAGGACGACCCAAAACCAATTATCTTCTTTTTGATTCGTATATAAACATCATTAAAAGTAAATAATGACCTCGGCCAAAGTTCATACGACGTGAGTTTAATCTCTGCATGAGAGAATTCCACATAGCTATTTGGGTGGCGTATGCACTAACAGGTCGCTGTCTCCATCGAACTTGCCAAGGCCATAACACCTACCAGCTCAAAATCCTTTAACTGTTGACTTGGTAGTTTTTACAATGAAGGAAACATTAACAATGTTGTTAAAATTTTATTTTGTGATTAATTTGTGATTGGAGTTATGTTGTTTGGAATGAAAAAAGAGATATTGAGTTCAAGTAAATGATGACATGCCGTGATGGTTTCTACTTTCTAAACGTGAACTTCGCGGATCGCCATATGCAGATTCGCCACGGACCCACGATCGATGTTTTTATACGTGAACGTACCCGTTTGTTTGCGAACGGGTATGTTTTTCATGGAAGTCCTTCACGAACTTGCTGTCCATGTCTGACGTGCGACTGAGGGTGCTACAGGAATGTGAAATTTATTGGTTTCATGCTTTAGCATTCGCCGTATCTGCATTGCCTGTTTGCTTCCCGCCTCCCACCCTTGCGTAGCATGGGTATCTCACGAGTATGTATGAATATTTCATTCCTTCATTCAATATGTTTGGGTATGACGCTTTTCATTCTTAAATCCAGAAAAATTCTCTACATTTACATAATTTTGTGATTATTTTACACACTCACTTAAGTCTCTGTCTCTTGATTGTGCAGAACCGCCAGCACATTTCACCAAACAACTTCGAGACAAAATGGCATTGGAGGGTCGCCGTGCTGTGTTTGAGTGCCGCGTTTCTCGCGCAAATGCTGCTGTGCAATGGTTCTGTGATGAAACAGAGATACACACCGGAGACCGTTTCGAAGTGCGCAGCATCGATGTCATTCACACACTTGTCATACATCCCGTCACGATAGAAGACGAGGGCAGCTACACATGTGAGACAGATGGTGATTGCACAGAGGCAAGGCTCCTCGTGGAACCTGCTGATTGAGGAGCGATACCCAGATGCTTTGTGGACATGCTTAGCCAAACTGCATTATGCTTGGCTTCAAATCAACATGAAACTCCCTGGGCCTGGCTTCGCTTCAAATCAACATGTCACTCTCTGGGCCTGGCTTGGCTTCAAAGCAACATGTCACTCTCTGGGCCTGGCTTCGCTTAAAATCAACATGTCACTCTCTGGGCCTGGCTTGGCTTCAAATCAATATATCACTCTCTGGGCCTGGCTTGGCTTCAAATCAACATCTCACTCTCTGGGCCTGGCGTGGCTTCAAATCAGCACGCAACTCTGGGCCTGGCTTGGGCGTGGCTTCAAATTAAACCGGCCTCGCCTCGCCAGTGCTAATTTGGTGCCTGACGAGACTTGTGCGTCCAACATCCTCGGGAGAGAGAGAAAAAAACATCTAAGTTCTTACCAACCAAATTGTGCAATATCTCTACCTGCTCCGATGTTGGGCCCTCTTCAGAGCGTGTCATCATGTCCCACACTCCCTCTGGCCAATCACATTTCCCCAAAATTCCCCCTCTTTCCGGCTGTACTGGCAAGCATGTGAATCCACTTCCTCCGGTGACCTCTACTACACGACTGCATTTGGCTACGATGGCTCCGCCCCTTACAGTGCGAGGGCTGTCGGACAAGATGAGCAGCCTAACTGCCAACATAGGCCCACGGGTGTCTACGAGGGTGCAACCCACCATCAATCACTCGGTCCCCTGCGAGGACCACGACTCCACAAGCCTCAGCTGGCCAATGGGTTGAGTACCTGCTGCTAACTCTGCCATCACCACTGTCTCGGACCTGGGAGGCACGGTCACAGTGCGTGGCACCTCTGGCCACGTCCCCTGCACCTCCTGGTCATCCCCCATTCCCACCAACTGCAGCCTCTCAGTGCCCAACTACATATGACCATGCCCAAAGTCGAGTTGGCAGTCGTGTTCCACCAGGAAACTCAATCCCAGCCGAGCATGGCCCCGTACGCTCAGCTCATTCTAGTTTCCCGCACACTCTATTGCGACAGGCCCAGGCATAGGTGATGGTCCTCTTTCTGGCACCTGTGGACCCACTGGGGGCCCCCACCTGTCTGGACTGTGAAGCCTGTTAGGAGGAGGTGGCTCAGGTGGTTGCCGACAATCCCTCTGCCGGTGCCCCCTTCTCCCACATCTAAAACAAGTCCCCATGAACGGACCGCTCTGGTACCCAGGCGGAGCATCCCTTACTCCCGGACCATCCTGATGAAAATCAGGCCGTCCTGATGGCAAACCTGGACCAGACTGCCGTGACTCACCCCCTGCAAATTTACCCCCTGTCAAACCTGACAGCTGGCGGCTGATCCCGCTTAACATTCGGCCTATGACCATATCCTCCGGCTTCTCTTCCTGGTCCCGCACCTCCGCCTGCCGTACCGTCACAGGTGCCCTCTCTGATGCGCGGTTCGACCTCCTCAAAAAGGTCAGTCTCGCCGCGCATTCCACTGCTCGGTGCACCGTGGCCGGGTCCTGCAACTCCACCAGAATCCGGACCTCGGGGTCAGGAAGAGCCGCCATAAATTTCTCTATCGCCAGCTTATCCCACGCTTGTGCGGGTAGGTCCCGGTATGCAATCCTCACAGATTGGTAAATATCCTGGGCCATCTCCTGCAACGTCTCGTTTGGTTTCTGCCTACGATGCAGCAGCTGTGCCCTGACCAGGTCGCACCTCGCACTTGTCCCATACCTGTGGTTCAAGGCATCACAGTTGCCCTTACTGGTCAATATTCCCTCTGGGACTACGATTAGCACGTCTGCGGCTGACCCCCTCAGGGTTGCCACCAGATTCCCCATGCGCTCCCGCTCTCCCCAACCATTGAGCTGAGACACACATTCAAATTGTGTCAGGAAAGCCTCCAAACTCCCCGACCCATCAAAAATGCACAAGGGGGATTGCCTTTCCAGAGACTCTACTCCCCGATTCCCCTCTGTCCAAATCCAGCCCGAGGCCAAAACACCCCCCAACTGGGTAATCGGTTTCGGAGTCTCTGGTGCCCAAATGTGGTTTGTGGGGAGGGTCCCTTGGGTCACCTTAATCTCGTCCTGGAGATCCTTAACGGACCGACTCACCTCTTCCCCTCAGACTGTTTGACCCGAGCAACCTCTCCTTTGATGGTATTGTCCCAGGCCTCCAGTCGCTCCTTCATCAAATCACTCAGCCTGTCATCAGTCAATTGCGGCCCCCACGGGCCTTTAACAACAAACACCCACGCCTGCTCCGTTACACGGGCTTCCAACCCTTTTACCTCCTCGGCCAATTCGACCCCTTGTTGTTTGAGGAGTCCCCATTCCTCTACCTGTTGCCGCATTCTGGCATCCACCCGGCCGCGATGGCCTTCCAGATCTCCATTTACTTTATCAATTCTGGTATTTGTGGCGCCAATTCTATCCTCCAATTTCCCCCCCATTCGGACAGCCTGGGTCATGCCCTCTTCTATTTTCGATGTCAATTCTTCCCTCTTTAGCTCGAACTCTATCCCCATGGACTTTTCCATTTCACCGAATTTAGTTTCTACTTTGCCCTCAAATTCACCCAGTCCATCCGTAATTTGATTTTGCATTTTCCCCTCAATGTTATCAATTCGTTCCCCCAGTTATTGTTATTTCCTCTATTTTATCAAATTTGTTTTCCATCCTATCCAACTGTTCCTTTAATTCCCCCCTCAATCCATCAATTTTATCACTCTGGGCATTCAATTCCCCCTTCAACCCATCAATTTTCTTTCCCATTCCTTGACTGTGTCCTTCCAATCGATCACTCATTCCCTTCATTCCTTCCATATATTCATTCCCCTGGGACTCCATTTTATTGGTCATCTCTCCCATAAAATCCCTATTTCATTCCATCCATTTTGTTATTTAATCGCTCATTCTGAGCATTCATTCCCTCAAATTTATCATTCATTTCCCTCATTTCATTCCTTTGGGAATACATTTTTTCACTCATTCCCTTAATCTCCCTGAATAATCGATCCCAAATCTGGTCGGGTATCGCGGCCGCTCCAATTGTTCCCGGCTCCCCGGGAGGGGAGGAGGATGGGTTGGTGCTCAGGACGGGGGAGGTTCCAAGACTAACCTCCAATTCCCCTACCTCCAGTTCACCTTCTGAGCTGACAGAAGCCTCGCAACGCACCTCCATTTCACCGACCTCCGACATCCGCTTTGAGGAAAGTCGTTTCCCGCGCGCGTATTTATTTTTACCTCACAAATAAAATTTACATTTTCCGAAGACGCGATATCGCGCTTCGTGTGCCGAATCGACGATGCAAATTTATCCGCCTCGACACGATGAACAAATTTCGGTTCCAAATGCTGGGCGGGATTTTTCACCCAGCCGGCGTCGACTCGCTACCTCCGGACAAAAAAATTGTCCGCGAGGTTCGAATCCCAACTGCCTGACAAACATTTGTCGTGCGGCCGCCTCTGATGAAAATCAGGTGGTCACGGAAGCCGATCGCGAAGGCCTCAGCTCTCGAGGCGAAAACTCAATGGCGGACTCGAAGATAGAAAGCTATACACAATTGTGCAGGGTGGAGGGGCGGCGCAAGACCCCTGCAGTCCAACCTGTTCTCAGGGCGTCTCCAATGCTGCTGCATATTAAATAAATCATACGGAAAACTGCGTTCAAGTATAATTATACAGAAAATACAATGATTTATTAACGGTTCCGAGCACAAAGAAATGCCGCGCTATGCTATGATGCTCTAAACCCCCTATATGGAGTACTCCCACTCGACAGACTTATTAAACAAACAAAACGAAACGAACAAGGAGGGTGTGTGTGTTTGTGGTGCGTTCTTAGCTTTGCTCACTCGGGAGCATGGCGTGGAGATGGTTCAGGCATCGAACAGCTAGGCCCCGACACGTGGACGGGAAGGGGGTCTCCCCGACGCGACTCGCTCGCCGGCCCCGGTCCTCTCGCACCCAAACTCTCAAACGCTCGCGCCTCGCCCCGTCCGAAGGACCACGGTTCCAGCCGCTGTCGTCTCTGCTCGGCGCTTTGGAGATCGTGGGTGGTCGGCGATGGAACGCGCGAGGCCATGAACGCGGCAACCAACGGGCGAACGTCGGCACAACAGCTGTCCACGCAAGCACGCGATCGCGATCCGATAGTGGCATGACGCCATGACGTCGACACGTCCCAAATGCGGACACCGAAGTCCTCCCGGAAACGCGCAACGACCATCGCACAAAGTGGACATTTTGGTGAGAGTTTAGTTTTAATGGAAAAGGAAAAAAGAACGAGTCGAACGACGGAACCTTCTCGGTACTTGAACACATGAAGGACAAGAGAGGAACTTTTACACAGGAGAAGGTCATTTATCCCATCAAGTCTATGTCATGTCAACACCACATCAATTTAATATTCAACATTGGACAGAGAACTCGATGGATAAATATCGGGAAAATTACATGAAGAAACTGTCCCTCTAAAACTCACCTCTTTGAAGATGTCACCCCGTACATGGTGGTAAATGGGGTGAAAGATGGTAATTGATAAGAGTACGAGCAAAAACAGCGCGATGAGACGAGACACAACCTTCATGTTTCACTTCTCACGAACAATGGAAGGAACAGCAATTGTGGGTTCAATTATGACGCTGAGAACAATTGTAACCATAGAGACAGAGAGGACAACGGATAACTCCATCGGAAGTTTAATTACAAATAGCTATAAACATTAAAATAAGATAACTCGCAATTAAAACAATTAACATTTACGAGATGAACACTTTTATTTTTAAACAGTAATTTTAATTTCAGTGTTTTAATTTTCAGAAATATCCTTCAATTGAACGAATGAGGCAAAAAATTTCATTCCGATTTATGTTTCATTCTGTCATCCCTTCATCCCCATGGCAACAGATGTCAATTGATCAGGTTTGCATTGCTGATGTTTTTTCAACATGTAACTCATGTATCAACATGTAACTCCCTGGGCCTGGCTTGGCTTCAAATCAACATGTAACTCCCTGGGTCTGGCTTGGCTTCAAATCAACATGTAACTCCCTGGGTCTGGCTTGGCTTCAAATCAACATGTAACTCCCTGGGTCTGGCTTCGCTTCAAATCAACATGTAACTCCCTGGGTCTGGCTTCGCTTCAAATCAACATGTAACTCATGTATCAACATGTAACTCCCTGGGCCTGGCTTGGCTTCAAATCAACATGTAACTCCCTGGGTCTGGCTTGGCTTCAAATCAACATGTCACTCACTGGGTCTGGCCTGGCTTCAAATCAACATGTAACTCACTGGGTCTGGCTCGGCTTCAAATCAACATGGAACTCCCTGGGCCTGGCTTGGTTTCAAATCAACATGTAACTCCCTGGGCGTGGCTTGACTTCAAATCAACATGTACCTCCCTGGGTCTGGCTTGGCTTCAAATCAACATGTAACTTCCTGGGTCTGGCTTGGCTTCAAATCAACATGTACCTCCCTGGGTCTGGCTTGGCTTCAAATCAACATGTCACTCCCTGGGTCTGGCTTGGCTTCAAATCAACATGTACCTCCCTGGGTCTGGCTTGGCTTCAAATCAACATGTCACTCACTGGGCCTGGCTTGGTTTCAAATCAAAATGTAACTCTCTGGGCCAGGCTTGGCTTCAAATCAACATGTAACTCCCTGGGTCTGGCTTGGTTTCAAATCAACATGTACCTCCCTGGGTCTGGCTTGGCTTCAAATCAACATGTAACTCCCTGGGACTGGCTTGGCTTCAAATCAACATGTCACTCACTGGGCCTGGCCTGGCTTCAAATCAACATGTAACTTCCTGGGTCTGGCTTGGCTTCAACTCAACATGTCACTCTCTGGGCGTGGCTTGGTTTCAAATCAACATGTAACTCCCTGGATCTGGCCTGGCTTCAAATCAACATGTAACTCCCTGGGTCTGTCTTGGCTTCAAATCAACATGTCACTCACTGGGCCTGGCCTGGCTTCAAATCAACATGTAACTCCCTGGGTCTGGCTTGGCTTCCAATCAACATGTCACTCACTGGGCCTGGCCTGGCTTCAAATCAACATGTAACTCCCTGGGTCTGGCCTGGCTTCAAATCAACATGTAACTCCCTGGGTCTGGCCTGGCTTCAAATCAACATGTCACTCTCTGGGCGTGGCTTGGCTTCAAATCAACATGTCACTCTCTGGGCGTGGCTTGGCTTCAAATCAACATGTCACTCACTGGGCCTGGCCTGGCTTCAAATCAACATGTAACTCCCTGGGTCTGGCTTGGCTTCAAATCAACATGTCACTCATGTATCAACATGTAACTCCCTGGGCCTGGCTTGGCTTCAAATCAACATGTAACTCCCTGGGTCTGGCTTGGCTTCACATCAACATGTAAATCCCTGGGTCTGGCTTGGCTTCAAATCAACATGTAACTCCCTGGGTCTGGCTTGGCTTCAAATCAACATGTAACTCCCTGGGTCTAGCTTGGCTTCAAATCAACATGAAACTCACTGGGTCTGGCTCGGCTTCAAATCAACATGTAACTCACTGGGTCTGGCCTGGCTTCAAATCAACATGTAACTCACTGGGTCTGGCCTGGCTTCAAATCAACATGTAACTCACTGGGTCTGGCTCGGCTTCAAATCAACATGTAACTCCCTGGGCCTGGCTTGGTTTCAAATCAACATGTAACTCCCTGGGCGTGGCTTGGCTTCAAATCAACATGTCACTCTCTGGGCGTGGCTTGGCTTCAAATCAACATGTCACTCACTGGGCCTGGCCTGGCTTCAAATCAACATGTAACTCCCTGGGTCTGGCTTGGCTTCAAATCAACATGTCACTCATGTATCAACATGTAACTCCCTGGGCCTGGCTTGGCTTCAAATCAACATGTAACTCCCTGGGTCTGGCTTGGCTTCAAATCAACATGTAACTCCCTGGGTCTGGCTTGGCTTCAAATCAACATGTCACTCACTGGGCCTGGCCTGGCTTCAAATCAACATGTAACTCCCTGGGTCTGGCTTGGCTTCAAATCAACATGTAACTCCCTGGGTCTGGCTTGGCTTCAAATCAACATGTAACTCCCTGGGTCTGGCTTGGCTTCAAATCAACATGTCACTCACTGGGTCTGGCCTGGCTTCAAATCAACATGTAACTCCCTGGGCGTGGCTTGGCTTCAAATCAACATGTAACTCCTTGGGTCTGGCCTGGCTTCAAATCAACATGTAACTCACTGGGTCTGGCTCGGCTTCAAATCAACATGTAACTCCCTGGGCCTGGCTTGGTTTCAAATCAACATGTAACTCCCTGGGCGTGGCTTGGCTTCAAATCAACATGTCACTCACTGGGCCTGGCTTGGTTTCAAATCAACATGTAACTCCCTGGGTCTGGCTTGGCTTCAAATCAACATGTCACTCACTGGGCCTGGCTTGGTTTCAAATCAAAATGTAACTCTCTGGGCCTGGCTTGGCTTCAAATCAACATGTAACTCCCTGGGTCTGGCTTGGGTTCAAATCAACATGTACCTCCCTGGGTCTGGCTTGGCTTCAAATCAACATGTAACTCCCTGGGCCTGGCTTGGTTTCAAATCAACATGTAACTCCCTGGGACTGGCTTGGCTTCAAATCAACATGTCACTCACTGGGCCTGGCCTGGCTTCAAATCAACATGTCACTCTCTGGGCGTGGCTTGGCTTCAAATCAACATGTAACTCCCTGGGCCTGGCCTGGCTTCAAATCAACATGTCACTCTCTGGGCGTGGCTTGGCTTCAAATCAACATGTAACTCCCTGGGCCTGGCTTGGCTTCAAATCAACATGTCACTCTCTTGGCATGGCTTGACTTCAAATCAACATGTCACTCTCTGGGCGTGGCTTGGTTCAAATCAACATGAAACACCCTGGGTCTGGCTTGGCTTCAAATCAACATGTCACTATCATCTGGGCCTGGCTTGGCTTCAAATCAACACATCACTCTGGGCCTGGCTTGGCTTCAAATCAACACGTAACTCTGGGCTGGGCTTGGCTTCAAATCAACACGTAACTCTGGGCTGGGCTTGGCTTCAAATCAACACGTAACTCTGCACCTGGCTTGGCTTCAAATCAACACATAACTCTGGGCTGGGCTTGGCTTCAAATCAACATGCAACTGAACATGTAACATGTAACTGCAATGTAATGTTATGTAATGTAATTACATGTGACATGTAACTCAACATGTAAATTTCTGTGTCGACCCTCAGGAGTGCCAGGAAGCACTATCTCTCCACACTCAAGAATGAACTCTCAAACCTGTCTCCTTCCTCCAAATCCTGGTGGTGCCTGGTCAAATCCGTTTCTGGTGTTTGTTGCCCTTCCATCCCCTCCCATACCTCAAATGGCTACACAGTTGACACCACACGTGACAAAGCCGAATGCCTTAACTCTGTGTTTGCTTCAAAATCTTGTGTCCCAAACCCATCTCTGTTCCCACCTTACCCAGTCGAACCCAACTGCTCCTGGACTCTGTGTCCTTCTCTCCTGACAAGGTGGGGAAGTTTTTGTCAAACCTCGACTATGATTCTGCAACTGGACCAGACGGCATCAGCCCACAGGTCCTAAAATTCTGCTCTTATGCTCTGGCTCACCCTCTCTCTGTTCTTTTCACCCCCTCTTTTGCTCAAGGTCATCTGCCAGCATCTTGGAAATCAGCAAACATTACTGCTTTCCACAAAAAAGGTGCAAAAACAGATCCTTGCAACTCCAGACCAATCAGCCTGCTCCCAATTATCAGCAAAGTCATGGAATCCATCATTGCTTCAGATATCAAATCCTTCCTCTTCTCCAATGGCTTGATTTCCGATCATCAATTTGGATTCAGACCAGCTCATTCTACTCTGGACATGTTGCTTCTGCTGTCTCAACAATGGATGGAGGTCCTCAATGCCAAACAGGAAATCAGAGCTGTCTCCCTTGACATATCACATGCCTTCGATACGGTCTGGCACCCAGCTCTGCTCACCAAACTCCCCTCCTATGGTATCCATGGAAATCTCCTCGCATGGCTTGTGGACTTCCTCTCTGGTCGTAGTCAACGTGTGGCCCTGAATGGATTTCTTTCATCTCCCCTTCCTGTTCTGGCTGGAGTTCCCCAAGGTAGTGTTCTGGGCCCTGTGCTATTTCTGGTCTTCATCAATGATCTCTCCGACTCTCTGGAAAATCCTCTCTATCTCTTTGCTGATGACTCCACTCTCTGCCGCTCCATACCTCATCCCTCAGATCGGCAGTCTGCAGCCTCCTCACTCTCTGCAGACCTGGACAAAATCACAGTCTGGTCAAACAAGTGGAACATGTCTTTCAATCCTGACAAATCTCACACTCTTTCTATGTCTCTCCGAAAAGTCCGACTGGAAAACCCTCCCATCCACTTCCTCAACAATCCTCTCCAAGAAGTTCTGTCGCTCCAGCTTTTGGGTCTCACTATCTGCCATGATCTTTCTTGGGAAAACCACATTTCCAAGCTGGCCTCCAAAGCCAGTGGCCGACTGGGCATCCTCCGTCGTGCGAAGTCCTTCCTTGGCACACCTGCGCTCCTCACCACCAACAAGGCTTTCATCCGCAGCTCAATGGAATACTGTTCCCCCCTCTGGGCCGGTGCTCCTGCCTCACACCTGGCTCGGGTTCACGCTGTTGAAACCAAAGCTTTCAGAATCATTGGAATCTCCCGAATAACAGGCGAACTATCTCCGGAATCATGGCCAAATTGCAAATTCGTGCCTCGAGTTTGGATTCCTGCACGAAGCAGGAATTGAAAATCAAATCGGAGAAGTGAAAATCCACCTGATGAGCAAGCAGATAAGCCGCGAAAATCCACCTGAAGATAAGCCGTGGTTGAAGCCGGATGATTGATACCTGGTAATCAGGGAGCCAGTACGTGAAGCGATTGTGCATGGACGTGCAATGGCGACGGTGAATGAATGCGATGAGCAGGGATATTGGGCTTGAGATAACGACTTTGCTAAATTACCACACAATTACAACTTTCCATTCGAGTCTGCGGAGGTTTAAAGTTGGAGAGGATATTTAAGAGCAGGTCGTAACGAATACGCAATTAACGTGACCAATGGGGTAAATTAACGATCTCACTTAAAGAAGTAACAAGCAAAGTGCAATTGACTGATGTGCAAGATCGGGCTTGGGGGATTAGGTCGTCAAGTTTGAATGCGTTCTGGCATGACGCCATGACGTCGACACGTCCCAAATGCGGACACCGAAGACCTCCCGGAAACGCGCAACGACCATCGCACAAAGTGGACATTTTTGTGAGAGTTTGGTTTTAATGGAAAGGGAAAAAGAACGAGTCGAACGACGGAACCTTCTCGGTACTTGAACACATGAAGGACAAGAGAGGAACTTTTACACAGGAGAAGGTCATTTGTCCCATCAAGTCTGTGTCATATCAACACCACATCAATTTAATATTCAACATTGGACGGAGAACTCGATGGATAAATATCGGGAAAATTACATGAAGAAACTGTCCCTTTAAAACTCACCTCTTTGATGATGTCACCCCGTACATGGTGGTAAATGGGGTGAAAGATGGTAATTGATAAGAGTACGAGCAAAAACAGCGCGATGAGATGAGACACAACCTTCATGTTTCACTTCTCACGAACAATGGAAGGAGCAGCGATTGTGGGTTCAATTCTGACACTGAGAACAATTGTAACCATGGAGACAGAGAGGACAACGGATAACTCGATCGGAACAGTTTAATTACAAATAACTAGAAACATTAAAATAAGATAACTCGCAATTAAAACAATTAACATTTACGAGATGAACACTTTTATTTATAAACAGTAATTTTAATTTCAATGTTTTAATTTTCAGAAATATCCTTCAATTGAACGAATGAGGCAAAAAATTTCATTCCTATTTATGTTTCATTCTGTCATCCCATCATCCCCATGGCAACATATGTTAATTGATCAGGTTTGGCATTGCTGATGTTTTTTCAACATGTAACTCATGTATCAACATGTAACTCCCTAGGCCTGGCTTGGCTTCAAATCAACATGTAACTCCCTGGGCCTGGCTTTGCTTCAAATCAACATGTAACTCCCTGGGTCTGGCTTGGCTTCAAATCAACATGTCACTCTCTGGGCGTGGCTTGGGATGGCTTAAAATCAACACGTAACTCTGGGCCTGGCTTGGCTTCAAATCAACACGTAACTCTGGGCCGGGCTTGGCTTCAAATCAACATGTAACCCAACATGTAACATGTAACTGCAATGTAATGCAATGTAACTGCAATGTAATGTAATGTAATGTAATTACATGTGACATGTAACATGTAACTCAACATGTAACTTTGTGTGTCTACCCTCAGGAGTGCCAGGAAGCACTATCTCTCCACACTCAAGAATGAACTCTCAAACCTGTCTCTTTCCTCCAAATCTTGGTGGCGTCTGGTCAAATCCGTTTCTGGTGTTTGTTCCCCTTCCATCCCCTCCCATCCCTCAAATGGCCACACAATTGACACCACACGTGACAAAGCCGAATGCCTCAACTCTGTGTTTGCTTCAAAATCTTGTGTCCCAAACCCATCTCTGTTCCCACATCACCCAGTCGAACCCAACTGCTCCTGGACTCTGTTGTCTGTGTCCTTCTCTCCTGACAATGTGGAGAAGTTTTTGTCAAACCTCGACTATGATTCTGCAACTGGACCAGACGGCATCAGCCCACGGGTCCTAAAATTCTGCTCTGCCGCTCTATCTCACCGTCGCTCTGTGCTTTTCACCCTCTCTTTTGCTCAAGGTCATCTGCCAGCATCTTGGAAATCAGCAAACATTCCCGCTTTACACAAAAATGGTGCAAAAACAGATCCTTGCAACTCCAGACCAATCAGCCTGCTCCCAATTATCAGCAAATTCATGGAATCCATCACTGCTTCGGATATCAAATCCTTCCTCTTCTCCAATGGCTTGATCTCTGATCATCAATTTGGATTCAGACCAGGTCATTCTACTCTGGACATGTTGCATCTGCTGTCTCAACAATGGATGGAGGTCCTCAATGCCAAACAGGAAATTAGAGTTGTCTCCCTTGACATATCACGTGCCTTCGATACGGTCTGGCACACAGCTCTGCTCACCAAACTCTCCTCCTATGGTATCCATGGAAATCTCCTTGCATGACTTGCGGACTTCCTCTCTGGTCGTAGTCAACGTGTGGCCCTGAATGGATTTCTCTCATCTCCCCTTCCTGTTCTGGCTGGAGTTCCCCAAGGTAGTGTTCTGGGCCCTGTGCTATTTCTGGTCTTCATCAATGATCTCTCCGCCCCGGTGTGTACCCCTGGTTAGAATAGGTACACCATATCCCTGCGTGTCGGAAGAGGCGACTAAAAGGGTTGGCGTCAGGAAGGGCATCCGGCCATAAAAACATTGCCTCAAAAAGAGAACCATGACAATTACAACTACATATGGGCAGGGTACAGCCCGAAGTACCCCGTGGGGGACCCCACTCCCGCTCTTCAAAACTCAAGGTGGGGAACCCGATTGATGCAAGGGTGGAAATCACTCCATTTATGACGACAAAAAGTCTGATGCCCGATGTGGAGATCGGTTTCTGAGGTTTGGGACTTGGAATGTAGGGACAATGCCAGGGAGATCAGAAGTGGTAGAAGTATTGCTCAGAAAAAGCGTGGACATATGTTGTGTGCAGGAGACGAGATGGAAGGGAAGTGGTGTGAGAATGGTGAAGGGTAGGCAGGGACAGAAATACAAGTTTGTGTGGCAAGGGTGCCCAGAGGGCGTGAATGGTGTTGGTGTCCTGTTTTCTGAGGAGTTTGTAGACAGTGTGGTGAGTGTGACGAGAGTGAGTGAAAGGTTGATGATGGTGAAAATGATGATTGGAAAGCTCTTGGTGAACGTCATCTCGGGATATGCTCTGCAGGTTGGCCAGAGCGATGAAGAGAAGGACAAGTTCTGGTGTGCAATAGAGAAGCTGATGGAAACGTGAAAGATAAGGAAGTTGTTGTGGTTGGGGGAGACCTAAATGGACATGTGGGAAGGAGTATGCACGGTTTTGAGGGAGTTCAAGGGGGTTACGGATATGGTGTGAGAAATGGAGAAGGTGAAAGGATTTTGGAGTTTGCTGATGGAGCTGATTTGTTGATTTGTAATACTCAGTTCCAGAAAGAGGATAATAAGCTTGTTACATACACGTCAGGTGGGTCGACGACAACCATTGACTACCTGATGGTGCGTAGGCGAGATAGGGGGCGCCTCCGGGACACAAAGGTGATCCCGGGGGAGGAGGCTGTTTGACAGCACCACTTGGTTGTCTGCGACATAAGGTTGAAAGGTGCGAGGAGAGCTCGGCGGGTGAAGATAAGGTGAAGCACCTTATCAACAAGGGGGTCGGACTTGCTAGTGCGAACCGCTCGTTTGAGATAGGCGGGCCCCGGCTCAGTGAGCCAGCTGGGTAAAGATTGGATACTACCCGAGCTTCTAGGGTGGTGGAACAGTCTTTCGTGAGGAGTCTGGTTGGTGGCGGTACATAGGAGAGCCCGGATCGAGTTTAGAGCTGCAGGTAGCGACCACGCCCATTTATCGAGGCCTCGGCCGAGGGTCCGGAGGCTTAGCATGACGGCCCTCCATATAATCCCATTAAAGCATTCGATCTGCCCATTCACCTGGGGCCGGTACGGGGTGGTGTAGCTCGAAGCGACATTATTCTGGAGCAAGTAGCCCCTCACCTCCTGAGACAGGAACACTGCACCGGCGCACCCCGATCGGTATGCACGTAGGACGGATACCCAAACATAGAAAACAAATTCTGCAGGCACCGGATAACTGTGGCAGCCGACATATCCCCACACGTATAAGCAAAGGGGAATCGTGAATACTCATCAACGATAGTGAGCAGCTAACGAGAGTTACTCGACACTGGCAGCGGCCCTCTGAAGTCCATCGCCAAGCGCTCCCATGGTCTAGTAGCCCTAACCAGCGTCCCCATAGGAGGGTTGTAAAAACGCGGTTTGAGCTCCGCACAGATAGTGCAATCATGGCAGATCCGGCGGATGTCCTCAATCGAGTACGGCAGATTACCACTGCGCACAAAATGCGCGAAACGCGCCACCCCAGGATGACACATAGTGCCGTGCAAAACGCTCAGTCCCTCCAAAGTTACAAGCCCCGCGCAAGTGGCCGGCCTCGATAAGGCGTCGGCGACCAGATTATCCTTCCCCGGGCGGTATTTGATGGTGTAGCAGAAGTCGGCGAGTTTGATACGCCAACGGGTGATTTTCTCATTCTTAATGCGCTGAGCATGTAAGGTGTCGTACATAAATGCAACGCTTTGTTGGTCCGTGACGATTTGGAAACACCGCCCAAGCAGGTACGGCCACCATCGCCGAATTGATTCGACGATCGCGTACGCTTCCTTTTCGACAGACGAATGCCTCCGCTCAGCGGAGGTGAGAGTCCGCGAAAAGAAAGCCAAAGGGCGTCCCCCTTGGGAGAGAGTCGCCGCTATCGCATGATCCGAGGCATCACTTTCCAAGACGAAAGAGGCACTCTCGTCAATCGTCGCTACAGCGGCGCCAGCGATGTCGGCTTTAAGGCCCTCGAAGGCCGCCATGGCGGCCGGGCCCATGGGGAACGTGTCGCAGGCCACGAGGGGGCGGAGCTTCGCAGAGAAATTTTGCACCCACTTTGAATAGTGGGCGAACAGCCCAAGAGCGCATTTCAGCGAAGCCCGATCGCTAGGCGGAGCCATATCGAGCAAAGGTCGCAGACGCTCCTTATCCGGAGAGACAGAGCCATGGGTCACGGTGTACCCCAAAAGATCTACCGTGCGTAGAGAGTAACGACACTTAGCCGCATTCATGGTTAGGCGATATTTCCGCGCGACCTCGAGGAAGCGCTTCAGATTAGCGTCGTGATGCTCCTGGTCATACCCACAAACAGTAAGATTGTCCAGATAGACAAAGACATCGGTCAAGTTCTCCTTCGCAACGAGGTCATCCATAGCCCTCTGAAAACAAGTGACCCCGTTAGTTACCCCAAAAGGGAGTCGAGTGAACTGGTACACCCGCTGACCCGATTCAAAGGCTGTAAAGACGCGATCAGCCCTAGAGATGGGGACCTGATGATACGCACTACGCAGATCGAGAGTGCTATAAACAGAATACAGGGCCACCTGGCGTACCAGGGCATCCATCCCCGGTAAGGGGTAGGCATCCAGCTGTGTAAAACGATTAATCGTCTGTGAGTAGTCGATTACCATGCACCGGCGGTGGGCCTCACTTCGCACCACTAAGACTTGGGCCCGCCACGGTGACCTACTGGGTTCTATAATACCGTCCTTTAAGAGCTGGGCCGTTTCTTCCGCAATGAATTGCGCGTCTGCGCGAGAGTAGCGCCGCGATTTTACGGCTACAGGGGTACAATCAGTGGTCAGGTTGGGGAACAGCGAGAGAGGCTCCATGTCCATCTGAGCGAGGGCGCACACAGCAAGCGTGTCCGACCCACCGAAGTCTATTTCCAAACGTCCATGTCGCTTAAGGAA
The DNA here is from genome assembly GCF_964187855.1 of Myxine glutinosa. NCBI lineage: Eukaryota > Metazoa > Chordata > Myxini > Myxiniformes > Myxinidae > Myxine > Myxine glutinosa. The sequence goes on along the minus strand of NC_136267.1, from coordinate 167,428,954 downwards.
ATCAAGTCCTAACAGAACGTCGGCACATAAAGCAGGTAATACCATGAGATACACATCCGGGAACGTGCGTCCCTTTATCACAAGTTTCAATCGACATGCCCCTTTTGTGCTCAACCGAAGTCCTTGGGAGGCCATGAAGATCCGTCGTGTTGTCCCGAGAACCGGCCACCCATGTTGATGCACTTGTCGTTGATCGATAAAACTATCCGTAGACCCCGTGTCAATCAAAGCTTGCGCAAAAACGCCCGCGACCTTGAGCGGAATGATGGCCTGCGCAAGGCCGGCAGACCCGGCAGGTATTGTACCGGCCGGGCGAGAAGATCGCGCCTCGCGAGTGGATCCCACTCCGGCTGCAATCTTCCGGGCATCGTCGGCAGGTTGGGCCTCAGCAGGAGCATATAAATCGTAATACCCACTGTCAGAGGACGTTCCCACGCCGGCTGCAGTTTGCCGGTCATTCGGGCAGCCCGTGGAGGATCCTCGTGACAAGCGCATAATTGGCTCATCTGCAGTTTCATATGCCGGAGTGAGTGTATGTAAGTCGTAAGAGCCGCCGCCAGATGGCGCTCGAGTCACGTGAGAAGGATCACTGCCATCTGCAGTTTCATATGCCAGAGTGAGTGCATGTAATTCGTAAGAGCCGCCGTCAGATGGCGCTCGAGTCACGTGCTGCGTTTGCCGCACATCAAGAGGAGTTTCCAAAGCAGGAGCATGTCGCTTGTTTGAAGGAGGCGTTCGAACGCCAGTCAAGGTCGGTCGCTCCGCGGCCGGTCGCGTTTGCGCCATTTGTTTCGGCGGCCCAGTGTATCTCACCAAGGTCGTGCGTGCAGCCAGAGGCCCGCGCGAAGGAGGACTGCTCATCAAAGCCGAGTGAGGCGCCCCGTCCGGTGCTCGATCCGTTGGCTCAGCGATAAGCCCATTCAAGGTCGCGCGGGTGCGCGTGCCCCGTGCGGCCTTCCTGCAGACCTTTGCAAAATGGCCCTTGGTGGAGCACAGATGGCATATGGCCTCCCGAGCCGGGCATTCAGATCGAGGGTGCTGCCGATTCCCACAAAAATAACATTTTGCGTACCGGTCAGGCCGTGGCCGGGCAGCGGCAGCAGCAGTTAGGCCGGAAGCGGAGTCCGCTTCAGGAGCACCCAGAGTCTCGGCCGTGGTGGTCGGGTCCTCGCCCATATCCTCGGCGGTAACCCTCTCCGGTCGCGCGAGTTGAGAAGTCCCCGCCACGACCCGTGGGTGGTCATAAGCGGTGGATTGTTCACGGGCATCTGTAAAGACGCGTGCCAGCCGTAGTGCCTCCATAAATGTCAGCTCCGCGGTCTCCAAGAGTCGGAGCCTCAAGACTCCAGAATTAATTCCGGAGACGAATGAATCTCGGAGAAGGTCATCCTGGACTTGCTCATGGGTCCGAACCTCTTGGACGCAGTCCGCCAATAGGTAACGCAGCTCCTGCGCGTAGCGATCGATCGATTCCGATGGTTGTTGTCGCCGCTGGGAGAGTTGATGCCGGCCGTGCACGGCACTCCGTGTCTTTACGTATAGTCGCTTTAGCTCAGCCAGAGCCGTAGCGTACGTCTCAAATTGAGCAATGCTCCGGTAAACGCTGTGATGGACCTTCGACTGTAACATGTACAGCTTCACCGCAGCGGTGGGCTCTGTTTCGTGAGCGGCAAAGTAATTCTCCAGCGTTTTGAGCCAGTGGGTGAACTCGGATCCCGACCCCTCAGCTTGAGCGTCGGCACCGAGAATCGGTACCATGATCATCTTGTGTTCAGTCATTTCGTCGATCTAAATGATATTAAATGTCGTGAAAATCAAGCACAGACACGACTTGTCCCTTGGGTAGGTTTAATATCATTTAGATCTGAAGTAACATCCAGTAAAAATACATTCATGCAACAGACATTAGAATCAGAGTATTACATGGGCAATGTCCGATATCAATAGGTAAAACAAATCAAGTGCAGCATATAGGGGCGTACATACCATTCAAACTACAGGACTATGTCACAGTAAGTGCCGCTGGAGTGTCCGTGCGCCCCGGTTGTCCCGGGTCTTATAGACGCCCCTTTTAGTGGGATAAGCGAGCACTCCCTGGGTTCACCTTCGGAATAATTTCACTACAGATGGATCATTTAACATCGCTGGTGCAGATCAGTTACGTCCTAAAGATTTCAGATATGCCTTGAGATCACCAAATTTCAAAACAGCACTTATCAAGTTCTTCATGGAGGAGTGGAAACTTAACAATTATGCAGCTATCATAAAACAAAAAAAAGTTGTTGTTGCACATGAAAATCAGTGTCTTCAGTATACAGCTGCGCTAACAGGAAATGTAAACACAATGAGGTACCAGACTACATATGCTCACATGTGGAGGCAGATACTAGCCTGGTGTACCATCTCAGCATAGTGTCAGAAGCATCACCAGGACAGAATGTCGTTGGCCGTGCAACAGACACTGATATCATGGTTATCCTCCTCTATCATGCCAGACAACTAAAGGTCAATGTGTGGATGGACCTTGGACATTCTGGTGATAACACTAGAAGGTACGCCCATATCGCTGCACTAGCAAACCACATTGGTCCAGTACTTTGCAAGGCATTGCCAGGATATCATGGTTATCCTCCTCTATCATGCCAGACAACTAAAGGTCAATGTGTGGATGGACCTTGGACATTCTGGTGATAACACTAGAAGGTACGCCCATATCACTGCACTCGCAAACCACATTGGTCCAGTACTTTGCAAGGCATTGCCAGGATATCATGCTCTGACAGGATGTGATCACACATCACCCTTCTTTAGGAAGGGAAAGGTGAATCCACTGAAGAAAGCTGAAAAGAGTCCTCTCCATCTTGAAGGCTCAGGTAGTATCGGAGAGAACACCACCTTTGTTGATGATGACAGCCTTGTTGAACAATATGTCTGTTCACTCTATGGTCAGGGAACATTATTATCTGTGAATGAGGCAAGGTTGAGAATTTTCCTGCAGAAATACAAACCGACCAATCCAGACAGTCCATTGGAGAAAATAAAAGGAATTGATGCAGGCATGCTTCCACCCTGCAAAGATGTTCTGGTACAAAAATTGGCACGGTGCAACTATGTGGCATATCTCTGGAAACATGCACATCTAAGAGATCCACTAGAGAATATTCAACCCACAGATCATGGCTGGAAGGAGGTTAATGGACTCTTCCTACCAGTATGGTTTACTGGCAGTCAAATGCCAACTATACTTTCTGAGACCATTGAACCAGAAGATATTGCAGATGGAGATGAGGATGGTGAAGACAATGACAGTATTACTGATGCTGATTCAGATGATAACGATGACAGTGATGATGAAGATGGAAATGACGGATTTTGACCAAATACGGTCAACATTTTGGTAAAAAGAGGCCAACATGGCAAAAGCGTGTCATGTATTATTAAAATGTCTGTATCTTCCCTAAAAGTTAATCATTTTCAAATCTGATTTCACATTTGCAATCTCCATGATGTAAGGTATTTTTTGATATATAATATAAGGAATGAATAGATGTTTATATTTTTCCTACGGGTCATAAACATAATTAATTTTCAGAAAAATATGAAAAAAATCAAAATTTTTACTCCAAAATTAACATTATCACAAAAACGACATCAGCTATCTCCGTTTTGACTTCAAATCTGTATTCTATATGTAAAGCGCTTTCATTTGATATATTACACAATCATTTTTGGTAAATATTATATTTTTCAGAAAGAAAAGTGGATTTTGGCCAAATATGGTCAAAATTTGGGTCAAAAAAGACCAAAATGTCAATTTTGTCTTCTTTGGGGTTAATAAGACTGCTTTTTTTTGGAATCAGCACCTTTTTTTTACATATAAAATGGTTGTCAAACCATATTTACCTAAAATTCTGATTAAAGCCATCTATCTCTTAGGTATCTCTGTCTCCTTCCTCCAAATCCTGGTGGCATCTGGTCAAATCCGTTTCTGGTGTTTGTTGCCCTTCCATCCCCTCCCATACCTCAAATGGCTACACAGTTGACACCACTTGTGACAAAGCCGAATGCCTCAACTCTGTGTTTGCTGCAAAATCCTGTGTCCCAAACCCATCTCTGTTCCCACCTTACCCAGTCGAACTTTACATGGGGTGTACTTACTTTTTCACGTGACTGTATATATATATACGGGCCAACACCCCATGTGAAGTTTTGACTTTTTCAACATATTTCAACATACAGCTATTTGATCTTCATTTCAACAATATTGATAGATAAAGGTGATATAATATAACAAATATCATGAAACATTTACATTTTGTAGTCCATTGTATAATTTAAATAAACATAAATGCAAGTTTCGCATGTGGAAAAAGTAAGTACACCCCTACATTTATCACTACTTCAAATATGGGAGCCATTGGTAATCAGGGAGCCATTGTTAAGTACGTGAAGCGATTGTGCATGGACGTGCCATGGCGACGGTGAATGAATGCGATGAGCAGGGATATTGGGCTTGAGATAACGACTTTGCAAAATTACCGCACAATTACAACTTTCCATTCGAGTCTGCGGAGGTTTAAAGTTGGAGAGGATATTTAAGGCTGGTTAAATTTTTTTTCCTGTTTATCCGCCCGCCCCATAAAAGTCGTCCGCCCCTAATTTTTTTTTTTTCTCGATAAGTCAGTAAAATCCGTTCCCGCTCAGTGGAACAGGTTCGAATTTTGTATGTGCTCACGTACTGTCTGAGCCAAGTTACATGTGCGCGACAGTTTGACAGAAAATGCCGTTCGTTGTTTGCCAAATTCGGCGAACGTCCAGTGTTCTAAAGGCCTGGGTTGGTGTCAAAGTGCCAGAAAATATCACTCTAGACGAACTGTATTATGAGCTCATGTCGGGAACGCTTGATGATAAGAAATATAACCGTGTTAATGTACGCTGTTGTTGTTGAATATATATTGTGTACGTGTTTCCCCCTCACTCGCCATTTACGTGGACCGCAAGGTTTTGCTTCTGATAAATGGGGTGTGCGCTTCCTTATTTTATTCATAAAGAATGGTGGGAAATGTTGGACTCCAGTTCTGTTCTAAACTAAAATCTGTCGATATATACACAAAGAATTAAGTTAAGCACCCCCCCGTTTTTTTACAACCTCGCACATTACAAGTTTGTTGTCGTCAAAACAGTGTAATATACCCATGATATTGCTATATTTTCTGGAGAAGTGATATTATGGTCACATAAAAACATAACAATCATGCCGTTTTCAATATTTTATTCTGAATAATTTAAGGTGAAATTTTTTGGGAATTTTAGGCATATTTTCACCTCAATTTAAGTATGGAGCTATAGGTCCATCACGGACAGTGTGGATGACGTTTATGTTTTCTAACGTACAGTCATTGTTCTGAGAAGACCTCTAGCGATCTTTGCGTCAATAACGTGTGTAGGACCCACGTGATCGGATCACTGACTCAACCCTACGTCTCATAGACCCTGTAAGCCGTCGTATGCGTTGCTGTGGCAGGTTGTTCCATTCCCGATGTAATGCACGTTCCAATTCATCCAGATTGGCTATTGGAGGGACCATCTTCGCAATTTGTCGTCCCAACATGTCCCAAACGTGCTCGAGGGGGTTCAGGTCAGGACTGTACGCAGGCCAGGGGATGGTTGTCACAGCACCTTGCTCCATCCGATCACGTGGGTCCTACACACGTTATTGACGCAAAGATCGCTAGAGGTCTTCTCAGAACAATGACTGTACGTTAGAAAACATAAACGTCATCCACACTGTCCGTGATGGACCTATAGCTCCATACTTAAATTGAGGTGAAAATATGCCTAAAATTCCCAAAAAATTTCACCTTAAATTATTCAGAATAAAATATTGAAAACGGCATGATTGTTATGTTTTTATGTGACCATAATATCACTTCTCCAGAAAATATAGCAATATCATGGGTATATTACACTGTTTTGACGACAACAAACTTGTAATGTGCGAGGTTGTAAAAAAACGGGGGGGTGCTTAACTTAATTCTTTGTGTATATCTGTACTGGGATCCCAGATTTGTATTTCTAGTTTTCATTCCCGGGTGGTTCAAAATTCGAAACCAAATCCAGATTTGGAAAAAACAGAATTTCAGTACAAAACACTGAATTTGATCTGAGACTGATGAATACTTGCAATTATTAGTTGTGAAAGGAAGTGTGTGTGTAGGGGGGTGGGGGGGAGTGTGTGCTCATTTTTTCAATGTACAATTTTTGTTGTTTGAACCTTGATGTTTGTGGCTCGGCTGATAGGTAAACAGTATAGTAGACAATATACAAGTATATTTTATCGTGATTTTTCTTTTTCAGGTGTACCAATGGAAGACACCAATGGAGTGGTAAGCATCTCAGTGGGAGATAAAAAGACTATGACCCATGTTGCAGCTAGAGATTCAACATTGGCAGATGTCATCAATACCCTTGGAAATTTAATTGAGTTCGATGTCATCAATACCAGACGTCATCAATACCCTTAGCAGATGTCATCAATACCCTTGGAAATTTCATTGTCATCAATACCGGCCAGCTTAACAGGACAAGGGGATTAACCCCCCCCCCCCTTGCTAACGGGAGTGCCGTCCCCTGGATCCGTAACAATTGGTGTTGAGGAGTTGGGATTTGGACCCGAACCCAATTTTTAACATCAGAAAAAAAAATTTGGTCAAAATTTTGAGCGGCCGAAATTTTTATTCAGATCCAAAATTTTTATTAAGATCCAAAATTTAAAATCGTGCCATGGATGATCAAGGCGATCGGGTGCCGGTAGGGGAGATAGAGGAAGGGGTAGAGTCGACCCAGGACCCCAGGGAGGAGATGGGGGAGATAGAGGAGGAGGATAATGAAGGTGTGGTAGAGGGGGTTGCAGGAGCACAAAATGGCGCCTCGCACATGGCGACAGGGGCTGCGCTCGCTGCACAAATGGGAGGGATGAATATTATATCCCTTAGGGATATTTTGGGGCCGTTTGGTTCAAATTCTTCCAAAAGCACAAAATTTGGCCCAGATGTTGCCCATGCCATACTCTTTCGATTTTTGACGGGCGCCCAGACGGGCACCCCCCCCCCCGGGGGCCCCATATTGGCGAAATACTAAATGGCCGCCACCCGGATTAGAGGAAAATCAGTTAAATAACCAAAAGGGTTGGAATCACGTATGATACCACTTTTCAGGGGTTTTCGAGGTCGACGAATCCAATTATGATGTTATTTTGATGATTCGAGGTCAAGGTCAACCCTCAAGGTCATCTTAAAGGTCATTTTTGAGTCAAACAGGTCGGTTTTTGAGTTTTTTGTCAGGATTTACGCGAGGTTCACCATTTTATGTTTCTGGGATGGGTAATCGAACTCTGACCTTATTTTTGACAATTAGAGGAAATATTTACATGTCTATTTCCTAATTTTCAGGCATATGCAGTTCATCAGTCTAATTACAAAGGTACGGATTTTGATGTTTTATGAACTGTATGCCATATCCTTGTGTTTAATTTTTGTGCGATCATGATCCGGGTTCATGTATACATGATTGTATACATGTCATAAATATGACGTCATAGGTCATGTGACCTGGCGGCCATATTGGATTTTATGAAAACCTTAAAAATGGATCCCTGCCTTCATTTTTCGATCGATTCATTTTGAACTTTGACCACTTATAGTACGCCATGTGATTGGATGCATATCCTAATTATGACGTCATAGGTCAGGTGACATGGCGGGATGGACCGATATGGTCCCCGGATCATACCGCCCTTGGCGCCCGTCAAAAATCGAAAGAGTATGGCATGGGCAACATCTGCGCCAAATTTGATGCTTTTGGAAGAATTTGAACCAAAATATCCCTAAGGGCCCTGACTATACCTCATTGCACAGCTGCAGGCAGCGGTACAAATGAGTATGGGAAGCCAAATTGAGCAATTGGGAAGCCAAATTGGTGGATTAAAAAGTGGATCAGAAAACCAAATTGGGGGATTGAGAGACGGGTTGAGTAATTTGGAAGATAGAATGGGGGAGCGATTGGAAAGCCAAATTGTGGGCCTAGAAGTCAAATTTGGGGGATTAGAAAACCAAATTGGGGAATTGAGAAATGACATGGGAAGCCAAATTGGGGGGCTAGAAGGCAAATTAGGGGGCCAATTGGAGGACGTGGGTAGCCAAATTGGGGAAATGAAGGACGGGTTAACGGGATTGGAAAATAGGATGGCCACCCAGGAGAACCAAATGGAAGGGGTGAAGAATGGGTTAGAGGGGTTAGAAAACAATATGAAAGGCAAATTAAGGGAAATAGGGGAGCAATCCGCCCGGGAAATCAAACGAATGGGGGAGCGGATAGAGGAGGTAAAAATCGGGCTAGAAACCAAATTGGACACCCACAAGGGGGAGCGGGAACAGATGAGGGTGGCATCCACCAAGGAAATAGGAGAGATGGGGGAGGATATAAGGCGCGGGGTGAGCGAAGAGGTCACGGGAGTACGCGACGAGTTAAAGCGGGGCGAGGAGCGCAGGGAGAAAGAGGTGAGGAACAGCACAGCTAGGTTACAGGGGGGCATAGAAGATCTGACGCGAGGAGTAGAGCAGCTGACAGTGGGACAAAAGGAGTTAGGGGAGCAGGTAGAAAAGAACACAGCCGTAATAGGGGGGCTGTAGGCGACACAGAAGGAGATAAAGAAAGAACTAATAGCGATGAAGAAGGAATGTCAGACGGTACATGAGGGACTGACGAAGAGGTTAGAGGAGGTGGTGGAGACAATGGAGACGAAAGAACGAGAAGTGAGGAAGCACATGGAGACGACCAAGGTAGCATTAGAGGAAGAAATTGAAGGGGCACACTGGGAAATAAACGAGGTGAAACAAAAATTGGAGGAAGTGGAAGAGGGGGTAAGCGAAATTAAAAAAGACGGAGTGAAACTAGGAAGGAGCTGAAGGAGGAAGTGATGGAATATGTGCAAGGTCTGTGCTCACAGCATGATGATGTGCTTCCTGACCAAATAAAGAGTTTGCAGGTGGCGGAGTAGGTGCGAAGGAGAAGAGGCACCGAGGTGAGGGGCGATATGCTCTGAAATGTATATGGTGTGAGGGGAGATTCAGTGAGCTTGGGTGTTGGTTGAGACCCGGGCGTTCGTGAGAGGCCGCTGGTGAGGTGTGCGACTGGTGCAGAGTGCGTGGAAAGAGGATGCGTGCAAGGATGTCCGACCATGGGGAGTGCGAAAGGTATTGGTGAGCCAGTGTGTGCGGTGGTGATTGGGTGTGTGCAAGAATGCACCCCCATGAGTGGTACGGAGTATGTACCGGGATAGGGTGTGCAAGAAGGTGCGCGAGAAAGGTGTGGAACAGAGGGGTGTGTGAGGAAAAAGTGTGCGCCGAGGCGTGAGTGTGCTGTCGAGAGTGAGAGTAAATGCACGACAGAGTGTGGTGGTGAGAGTGACACGGAGTGCGAGTTGGTTGTGGCGAGTGAGAAAGAATGCACACCTGGAATGGTCGAGCGTGTGCGGGAATGCACACCTGAGTTGGTGGTGAAGCACGTGATTGGGTGTGCAAAAGAGTGCACACCCATGGTTGTCACAGAGGATGTGACCGAGGAGTGGGCGCGAGGAGGTGTGTTGATGAAGTGTGCGAACGACAAGTGTGCGCCAAGGTGTGCGAGGAGGTGTGCGGTGGTCAGGTGTGTAACGAAGTCTGTGAGCGGAATGAGTGTACCTGGGTGGTGTGTAAGAGAAAGTGCAATAACAGAGTGCATGGGATGTACGGAAGGCGTTGGCGCGCTAGAATTTGTGAGTGTAAAAGGGGTCGCGTATGCGTGTGAGCATGTACGGGGAGCATCGACGTTGACCGGGGCAGCGGTTAGGCCGACGTATAGCCGACGTGAGCTCCCGGTCCGTGCCGGGCGGTGTGGGCTGCGGGAGCCGGCGGGGATCGGTGTCGCGTCGCTCCTGTTCGGAGCGTCGTGCACGATTCGGGCCGGGCCCCGCTCCGCACGGTTGAGTCCGCGCTTTGCTGGGCAAGGCGACCGGCCCGGTTCACGGGAAGATAGGAGGTTTCGGAACGGCGCCCCCTTGTGGTTGCGGCATTCCGGCCGGGCAAGTTTGGGCCATCGGGCAGGAGACAGAAAGGTGTACCTCGGAATCTCGGCCCGACGAAACCTCCTCCCCTGCATCGAGTGCCGGACGGACCCAACCGCAGTAGACAAACACCCAAATTCATTGCTCGGTTTTTCAAAACCGAGCTTTGATAACGTATTTCCCGCACCAAGAGGCTCAAGCATAGTGGACGAATAGGGGTAGCAGTGAATATGATTGGCAAATTGGATTGGCAAATTGGATTGGCAAATTTGATGGGCAAATTTGATGGGCAAATTTGATTGGCAAAAATTGGAAATTTGATTGGCAAATGGTATAGGGTGTAGGGGGATGGTGGCTCTGTCATCACTCACCTCATAGATCAGGGCACATGAGCATTAGTTTATGGGGTGGCTGTGCAAACTAGCCCGGGAGGGTTAGGATAAAATGATAGGGATTTAGAGATGACTTTAGGAGACTTGAGATTTAAGTAGTGACATTGTACAGGTAGTAGGGGACGTAGGTAGATTAGCTGGTTGATAACGACGGGGGAGTGCTTAGTATAAGGGAAGACGGGGAGCACGAGTTTCAGAAGGGAGTAGTCAGATTAGATGATGCAGTGTATGATTGGGTAATTGTGAAAGTGTGTGATTGGCATTGTATTGAAGTGAATGGTCCTGGGAGGAAAGGAGGCTGCAGGTGGCACCAGGTGTGTGGGCACAGGTGTGCAAATACAGGTGAGAATGGTTGTGGGGAATAAATGGTCTGGAATGAATGGAGTATAGAATGTATGGTGTGGAGTGAGAGTGTGGAAAATGTGGAGTGGAAGTGCATGGTGCGAAGGTGTGAATGGGGGAAAGGTGGACCCCCTTCACAAGTACCCGGGGAGGGTAGTTTAAGAGTAGGTAGAGGGTATAGGTAAATTATGGTGGATATTGACGTCTGTGGTGCGTGTGTAGAATGGTGTTTGGATGGGTGCATTAGTGGAGTGAAATGGCTGGGCGTGTCGCCTGTTAGTGTGTGTATGGTTAAATGGGCACTCCGCCACTGTTAGTCTGTCGGGCAGGTGAGGCTGCAGGTAGGCTCTGGGAGCCAGTAGAGTTGTTCAATGGGGCCCGAGGATCCAGGGAAGGACCCGGGTAGCCCGACGCCAGAGAGGACGGTAGTGGGGTGAGAGTGCCAGAGGGCCTTCCCCAGGTAGATAGGTTAGGGAGAGGAGCTAGGCAAGCTCGGGAGGCAACTGCAGTGGCGGAGGTGTGCAGGTGAGTAGACCTGCTGGTGAGCCACACGACCCAGCCCTGAAATTGTGCAAGGGCACAGGGAGTTGAATCGGGGGAGTGAGACGCCAAATTGGTGAGCGCCACAGATGGTCAGTCGGAATTGGTTTTTAGAACCGCATAGAGTAAAGTGGCCAATGGTTTGGCAGGGAAAGACCCCGGGTAGTGTAAAGAATGGTAATGTCATTTAGAAGATAGGTAGAATGAAATCCCTTCGCACTATATGCAGCCACTCACCAGGGTGAGATAGACTCCACACCATGATGTTTTATTCCTAAATGTTTGGTTGGATTGGAAGACGCATCATGACGTAAGTGTGACATTGTGTGGTAATTCCATCTCTTCCTCCTTAGGAGGGATTGATGAGGAATTGGAATTGGGGGCAAATTTGGATTAGAGGGATTGGTAACCAATTAGGATTAGGGGAGATATGGGGAAGATGAGACAGTTGTGACGAATTTGTAAATGTGTAGAATTTTGTAAATACGGGGTAAGGGCAAGGGTGGGTAGGTGACGGGGGCGGGGGGGGGGGGGTGACGTACAGTAGGGACGAGCTTTCTCCGCTCGCTCCCATGCGCACCTCACCTTGCATTACCTTGTATTAATGTGTACCCTTGCGACCTTGCCCCAATGCTTGCTGTGTCCTTCCTTCCCCACTCACGGCTTGTTCTTTTGGGTCCGGGGGGAGTGCGCAGGTAGCCGCAGTTGTGTGCCCGAACCGCCGCTGCCTGCCTGCCTGGACCGGTACACCACTTTATGGACCACAGGTTTTGTAGCCGCCCACCTTATGGACCATGGTTCTGTGGCCAAGCACCACACTGATGGACCCCACGTGTTGGGGCCTGACCCCTCTGCTGGGACCGGCCAGGATGGCCAGAGGAATTATTCGCTTGCGGACCTCGGAGAGGTGGCACTAAGCCATGCAGGTGGACCACCTTTAGTTGGCCCCTGTGGCCATAATTTAAAACAGCGGATGCGTTTTGCGCCCTGATTGTTTATTATCCTCAAATAGGCCGAAAGCAAAGAAGAGTCAACATCATGAATAACATCAAGAAATATCGGGCCAGCAGAGCGGGAGAAACAAGAAAGGTCATCAGTTTGTTTTTATTGTGATGATATGAAAATGAGCACTGGATGGTGCTTTGTGTGTTATTGGTGCTTTGGTGCTCTTTTTGGGTGAATTGTAATGCTCTTGTGCTCGGGGGTGCACTGCAATATCAATTGTGCATCCCCGGGCATGTGGGTATGGTGTATCGGTACAGTGCAGTGCATGCTCCTTCCTCTTTCAAAACATGTTTTTGTCTCCCAAAAGACAGGTCCTGGGTTTGCAGTGTACATAATTAATGTCTTGTAAATAATGCTCCACACTGGCTTTATGTGTAGTTTGGAAATAATTCCGTGATTTGGTTATCCTGTGGGCGTGAGTCTGTTCGGTAGGATGCACGCAGCAGAGGGACATACTTAATTGTTTTAAAACTGTCGCACTCAGTGTAAGGTTAATAGTAGAGGGTTACTACACCTGAGTGTCACATTAAGTTAAAGTTCTTTCAGGCCGGGACGGCCCTGGAGGAGAGACGGGTGCTGTGTTATGGTTTTTAGAACCTTCACTTTGTAAATTTAGTAAATGTTCCCTTATAAATAATCCCCTGTAAATATCCCCATTATTTGGCTAATGTTAAAGATCGCACCCTAGTTAGTCCATGTACAACACGTAGAACACCATAGGACCTCTCTGTAGTTATCTCATTACTGCACATCGGATTTTTATGTAAAAAAAGGAAAAATATTTTTTCACATAAAACGGCTTTTTTGCGCGCAAAAAAATTATTTTGCTATTTTCAGAGGAAAAAAAAATTTCGCCCTTTTTCGCGAAAAATAAAATAAAATGCCCTTTTTGGTCGAAAATGTCTGGCAACGCTAAAAAAAAATTGGGAATTTTTCGAAATTTTTAACTGCGATCAAAATTTTTAACTGTGATCGATCTCAAAAACAAAACGTTGCGTCCACTTGCGTGCGTTGCGTCCCCAGTGTGTACAGCAGTGAGGCGGTGTACTACAGTGAGAGAGTGTACACAAAGTGTGAACAAGTCTCCTATCAAGATGAGTGCTGCTCTTCGTGACAAGTGGCTGAAGTAATTCAACGCTGGCGGCGATGGGGCCACCTTCAAGTATGTGTCGAGTGACACGGCTTTCTGTCGAGCTTGTGAAAAGACTTTCCGGGCGAAGCAGAAGTCTGAGCTGGCCCAACATGTCCGAGGAGACCGCCACAAGAGCAACTTGGCCTTGAAGAAGAAGAGGACGGTCACGCAAGCCACCATGGAGGACTTTCGTGGCGGAAAGAGGCACAAGTGCGACGTCGTGGCTCAGGAGCTGTGCCAGGCCATGCTGGCCGCTGGCATCCCATGGTCGAAATTGGAAAACCCTGCCCTCCGGTCGTTCCTGGAGAAGCACATCACTCTCCAGATCCCCAATGAAAGCTGGATTCGAAAGCACTACCTCGACAAGTGCTACAACGAGGCCTTGGCGGGGATCCGTGCCGACCTCGGACAGCAGCCCATCTGGCTGTCCGTCGACGAGACGACCGATTCGGCAGGTCGATATGTGGCCAACATCATCGTGGGACGCTTGTCCAAGGAGGGGTACTTTCGTCCCCACCTCGTCCAGTGCATGTTTCTGGAGAAGACCAACTCCGGGGAGATCGTGCACGCAGTCAATGACACGCTGCGCTACGTTTGGCCTGATTTCAAGCCGGAGTTCCTCAAGGTCCTCGTCAGCGACGCCGCGGCCTATATGATCAAGGCCGGCCATGCCCTGAAGGAACTCTTCCCGGATTTGCTGCATGTGACTTGCGTTGCCCACGCGCTCCACCGTGTCTGCGAGACAGTCCGAGAAATGTTCAAGGACGTCAACGACCTGATTACCACGACGAAGAAGGTGTTCGTCAAAGCCCCGTCACGTGTTGTCCTTTGGAAGGAGCAGCAGCCCAATCTTTCTCTCCCCCCGGAGCCCATTCGGACTCGGTGGGGGACGTGGATCGACGCCGCGGTGTTTTACGCCGAGCACTTCGAGGCCGTCAAGGACATTGTGGACCAGCTGAACGATGACGACGCGATGGCAATCCGGGGTGCCAAGGACCTGTTCGGAAAGGCGGACATCAAGCTCAGTTTGGTCTTCTTAAATGCCCACGTGTCGTTCATCCCGAAGATCCTTAAGCAGCTGGAGGAGGCGGGCATGGAGCTGGCCAAGGCCTTCCAGCTCCTTGATCAGGCCAAGGAGGAGCTCGAAAAGATCCGAGGCTGCCATAAGGAGATCCTGCTCACCAAGTTCAAGGTGGTGCTGCAGCGCAATCCCGACATTGGTGTGCTGAGGACAGTTGCTTTGATCCTGGATGGAGATCAGCACGGATCTGACGTTGGTGTGCCGGCTGGAGTCAAGCTTGCCGACATCCCCCTCTTGAGGTACTGCCCCATCGTCAGCGTCGACGTGGAAAGGTCCTTCTCCGTCTACAGAAACGTCCTCACCGACCGCCGACACCGCCTCACCAAGGAGAACATTACCGAGATATTGATTTCAAACACCTACTTTAACCGTACCTAAAAGGGTCTTGTCAATTTCTTCTAGTCCTCTACTTATCAAACAATGCGGTTGCAATAAAGGTACCTGAACATCATTTTTTACCTGTTTACTAGCCCAGAGTGCTTAATGTTGTGCAGGAAAAAGCTTACCATTTTTTGTTCTTTTTTTGACTGATTTCTGAAAAACTTGGTAATAATAAAAAATGAATTAAATGGGGGGAAAAAATATTTCGTGATTTTTTCACATTAAAAAAAAAAAATACCGCTTTTCAAAACATAAAAGGCCTATTTTCTTAACATAAAAATCCGTAGTCTACTCATTACTATGTGTTTTAGTTAAGGATCTGTTCCCAATAGTTGAATCTGCGTTGCATTAATCAAATAAGAAAGGCCCCTTCATTTATCCCCAATCATCTCCCTCTCTTCAAAGTGCAGTAGCGGTATGGCAGCGTTCGCTGCCCTTTGTCTTGGTTTGTTTGCTGGCCCCAAGCCGCCATTGAACATGCGGTAATGTGGAGGAAAAAGGGGAGGAGTGGGTTGGAGTGCCAGGAATGAGGCGTGACCTGTCAATGTCTCCTCAAGAGGTGGAGCCAGCGAGCCCTCGCCGGCCAACCAGGGCCGAGGTGAGCCGACCGGTAGGCGTGTCCTAGGAGCCGGCGGCTGGATACAAGAATGCCCAATAAAAGCAGCTGCGAGGGACTGCTTCAGAGAGATGAGTGTGAAGGTCTGAGCTACAAGGTACCAGATGAGAACACGCTGAATCGTAAGGCAGGAGAGTGGGTCCGTTGACGACGACAATACCGAATATATTCGCATTGTCCGACCGGGTGAAACCAATACGTGCAGCTGCCGCCGGGTTTCGCCTCAAGCCCGGTGCGTGGACCGGAGCGTGGACTGGAGCGGACCTCGACGCTGTGCATCTGCCCGGACCTTCCTGCCCTGCCATCTTTTTTTTTTTTTTTTTTTTTTGTATACAATATCGAGGCTCGTGAAAGAGCGAACATTAATCACACAGAAAGACAAACCGACAAATAAAACATATAACATCGGGAGCAGTAGACAAGATGGGGAGGGAGGGGGAAGGACACAAACACAACATTTGAGAGCAGGGACCGAGAGACATGGAGACATCGAGAGATCTGAGAGAGGGTGAGGGCTTTGGGGGGGGGGGGCATGGGAAGGGGGTGGTGGGAGAGGTATAAAACATATGGACACTGCCAGGACTTCCAGGAAAGAAGTTGGAATTTCAAACAAGGTGGATCTGGGGTGAATTAGCAGGGGTAGAAAAGATCAAGGTTTTGGATGGGGGAAGATAAGAGATGGTGGTGAACAGCTGTTTTAAAGACCTGGAGGGAGGAGTGGGATTGAAGGGAGTGAGCGAGTTTGTTCCAGAGGCGGGAGAAAAGAGGAATGAAAGAGTGAAGGTGAGCAGAGAGCCGAGATTTCGGCAGTTTAACCATCAGAGGGTTGCTGGCAGATCTTGTGCGACCTGTAGGAATATTTGGGGGACAGAGCACAGAGAGAGCTGGGGGTGCAAGGCCGGAGAGGAGTCGGTAGAAGACAGAAAGACCACCTACCTGCCTGCGGTGAGTGAGTGAAAGGCCCTCAGAGATAGCTTCATCGCGGGAGATTCCAATAATTCTGAAAGCTTTGGTTTCAACAGCGTGAAGCCGAGCTACGTGTGAGGCAGGAGCACCGGCCCATAGGGGAGAACAGTATTCCATTGAGCTGCGGATGAAAGCCTTGTATGTGGTGAGGAGCTCAGGTGTGCCGAGGAAGGACTTCGCACGACG